>NC_084549.2:3892500-4010000 GCF_033978685.3 Nerophis lumbriciformis
TAGGGTTGGGATTAGGGTTAGGTTTAGGATTAGGGTTAGGGTTAGACTGCAATATGATGGCAGTAAACAACACCAAAACTGTAAATGTTCCATTGAAAATAAAGAACATTACACACGGCACTCAAACATCTGTCAAAATGTTTTAGTACGACTTTGAAGCCGCACCGCTTGATGGGTTACGGTTAGGGTTAGGGTTAGGGTTAGGTTAGGGTTAGGGTTGGGGTTGGGGTTAGGGTTAGGGTTAGGATTAGGGTGAGGTTTAGGATTAGGGTTAGGGTTAGGGTTAGGGGTTAGGGTTAGGGTTGGGTTAGGGATAGGGTTAGGGTTGGGGTTGGGTTAGGGTTAGGGTTAGAGGGTTAGGGTTAGGGTTAGGGTTGGGGTTGGGGTTGGGGTTAGGGTTGGGATTAGGGTTAGGTTTAGGATTAGGGTTAGGGTTAGACTGCAATATGATGGCAGTAAACAACACCAAAACTGTAAATGTTCCATTGAAAATAAAGAACATTACACACGGCACTCAAACGTCTGTCAAAATGTTTTAGTACGACTTTGAAGCCGCACCGCTTGATGGGTTAGGGTTAGGGTTAGGGTTAGGGTTAGGGTTAGGGTTAGGTTAGGGTTAGGGTTGGGGTTGGGGTTAGGATTAGGGTGAGGTTTAGGATTAGGGTTAGGGTTAGGGGTTAGGGTTAGGGTTAGGGTTGGGTTAGGGATAGGGTTAGGGTTAGGGTTGGGTTAGGGTTAGGGTTAGGGGGTTAGGGTTAGGGTTGGGGTTGGGGTTGGGGTTAGGGTTGGGATTAGGGTTAGGTTTAGGATTAGGGTTAGGGTTAGACTGCAATGTGATGGCAGTAAACAACACCAAAACTGTAAATGTTCCATTGAAAATGAAGAACATTACACACGGCACTCAAACGTCTGTCAAAATGTTTTAGTATGACTTTGAAGCCGCACCGCTTGATGGGTTAGGGTTAGGGTTGGGGTTAGGGTTAGGGTTAGGTTAGGGTTAGGGTTGGGGTTGGGGTTAGGGTTAGGATTAGGGTGAGGTTTAGGATTAGGGTTAGGGTTAGGGTTAGGGGTTAGGGTTGGGTTAGGGATAGGGTTAGGGTTGGGGTTGGGTTAGGGTTAGGGTTAGGGTTAGAGGGTTAGGGTTAGGGGGTTAGAGTTAGGGTTAGGGTTAGGGTTGGGGTTGGGGTTGGGGTTAGGTTTAGGATTAGGGTTAGGGTTAGGCATAAAGAAAAAGAGTTGGTTAGGGTTAGGGCTAGAGTTGGGGGTGGGGTTAGGATTAGGGTTAGGGTTAGGTTTGGGGTTAGGGTTAGGGTTACGGTTACGGTTAGAGCAGTGGTTCTTAACCTGGGTTTGATGGAACCTTAGGGGTTCGGTGAGTCGGCCTCAGGGGTTGGGCGGAGGTCAAGACACACCCGACTCATCGTGTAAATACAAACTTCTCCCTATCGGCGTATTACGGATACGACAACAGCAGAAGTCAGACTGATTTGCAGGTGTGTAATTAGTTGTGAGTTTATGCACTGTGTTGCTTTTGTTCTTTGAACAAGGTGATGTTCATGCACGTTTCATGTTGTGCACCAGTAATAAAACATGGTAACACTTTAGTATGGGGAACATATTCACCATTAATTAGTTGCTTATTAACATGCAAATTAGTAACATATTGGCTCTTAACTAGTCATTATTAAGTATTTACTAATGCCTTATTCGGCATGGCCTTATTATAACCCTAACCCTCTAACCCTGGCCCTAACCCTCTAACCCTAACCCTAACCATAACCAAATAACTCTGAATGAAGTCTTTGTTACTTAGAATATGTTCCCCATACTAAAGTGTTACCAAAAACATATAACTTTGTCTTGAATTTGAAAAAAAATATATATATATATTTGTCACTAAAGAAGGGTTTGGTGAATGCGCATATGAAACTGGTGGGGTTCGGTACCTCCAACAAGGTTAATAACCACTGGGTTAGGGTTAGGGTTGGGGTTAGGGTTAGGGTTAGGGTTAGGGTTAAGGTCAGGGTTAGGGTTAGGGTTAGGGTTAGGGTTAGGGTTAGGGTTGGGTTGGGGTTAGGGTTAGGGTTAGGGTTAAGGTCAGGGTTAGGGTTAGGCATAAAGAAAAAGAGTTGGTTAGGGTTAGGGCTAGGGTTGCGGTTAGGGTTAGGGTTAGGCATAAAGAAAGGGAGTTGGTTATGGTTAGGGCTAAGGGTTAGGTTTAGGGTTAGGGTTAGGGTTGGGGTTAGGGTTAGGGTTAAGGTCAGGGTTAGGGTTAGGTTTGTGGGTAGGATTAGGGTTAGGATTAGAGTTAGGGTTAGGGTTGGGGTTAGGGTTAGGTCGTAAGGTGGGAGTTAGGGTTAGGTTTGGGGTTAGGGTTAGTTTTAGGGTTAGGGTTAGGGTTACGGTTAGTGGTTAGGGCTAAGGGTTAGGTTTAGGGTTAGGGTTAAGGTCAGGGTTAGGTTTAGGGTTAGGGTTAGGGTTAGGGTTGGGTTGGGGTTAGGGTTAGGGTTAGGGTAAGGTCAGGGTTAGGGTTAGGCATAAAGAAAAAGAGTTGGTTAGGGTTAGGGCTAGGGTTGCGGTTAGGGTTAGGGTTAGGCATAAAGAAAGGGAATTGGTTAGGGTTAGGGCTAAGGGTTAGGTTTAGGGTTAGGGTTAGGTTTAGGGTTGGGGTTAGGGTTAGGGTTAAGGTCAGGGTTAGGGTTGGGGTTAGGGTTAGGTCGTAAGGTGGGAGTTAGGGTTAGGTTTGGGGTTAGGGTTAGTTTTAGGGTTAGGGTTAGGGTTACGGTTAGTGGTTAGGGCTAAGGGTTAGGTTTAGGGTTAGGGATAGGGTTAGGGTTAGGGTTGGGGTTGGGGTTAGGGTTAGGGTTAAGGTCAGGGTTAGGGTTAGGTTTGTGGGTAGGATTAGGGTTAGGATTAGGGTTAGGGTTAGGGTTGGGGTTAGGGTTAAGTCGTAAGGTGGGAGTTAGGGTTAGGTTTGGGGTTAGGGTTAGTTTTAGGGTTAGGGTTACGGTTAGTGGTTAGGGTTAGGGCTAAGGGTTAGGGATAGGGTTAGGGTTGGGGTTGGGGTTAGGGTTAGGGTTAAGGTCAGGGTTAGGGTTAGGTCTGTGGGTAGGATTAGGGTTAGGATTAGGGTTAGGGTTCGGGTTAGGGTTAGGTCGTATGGTGGGAGTTAGGGTTAGGTTTGGGGTTAGGGTTAGTTTTAGGGTTAGGGTTAGGGTTACGGTTAGTGGTTAGGGTTGGGGTTGTGGTTGGGGTTAGGGTTAGGGTTAGGGTTAGGTTTAGGGTAGGGTTAGGGTTAGGGTTAGGGTTAGGGTTAGGTTTTGGCTTGAGGTTAGGTTTAGGGTTAGGGGAAGGGGGTGTGCACTGTCTGTCTACAACCCGTCAAGGTGACGCCCACGCCAGACGCAGAACCCCCGAAGACCCCGAAAGAAAAAACTCCAAGTCGGTGTTGAATGTTGTGTCAAACACATATGTGGAAACATTAATTAATTACAGGTATGACTGGCCCTACAAAAAATTGTGGCAATATGCCATGGCACGTCTGTAGCTACGCGTTTCGGTCCATTTGACCTTCATCAGGCTGACTTGCAATAAAGGATTAGGTTTAGGGTTAGGGGTTAGCCCTAACCCTAACCCTACCTGCTAGCCTTAACCCTAACCCTAACCCTAACCCATTAAGGCAACCGTAGTCAGAGATACAAGTATTATTATGGTGTGTGTATAAGGTAAGACATATTATCTGGTGTTTTGTTCACAATGTTATGCAAAAGCAACTTTTCTTACCTTCTGGTACCTGCTGATCTGTATTTGGGATCTGTATAAGTCCTGAAAATTTGCGCCCGTCTGCCTTTGTAGTCCGTGCCGACTACAAAGGTTTTTCTCTATCTTCTTGTTATGTGACATTCATCCTCCACTGTTGCCATTTCTAATATAAAGTAGTGTAAAGTTCTTACTTAAATCTGTCAGTAAACTCGCCATTAAAGCACTAAAACATACCGGTGTAGTGAGTTTATATTATTCGCCCAAGGAACTTTAGCTATTAGAGAGTTCCGGTCGGACGGTTTTTCACAGGATACATTTCCGGGTGTTGTTGTTGTTTCCGGATGAGGAGATGCTGCACCGTTATTGATTGAAGGAAAGTGTGAATGTCATTAAAACAGTTAGCGCCATCTTTTGACACTTCTTCCACTCACGTCCTTGCACGCTACACCGCTACAACAAAGATGACGGGGAGAAGACGCTGTCCAAGTGGAGGCACATAATTAGGACCGCCCACAAAACGGCGCTTACTGAAGCGACTGTCAGAAAGATGATGTGTGAAACATCATCTATGCAACATTTTGAGCAAAGAAGCACCATCACATGTTATGTAGACCACAAGGAAGTCTTTTACATTTACAAAATAATTATAATAATATGACCCCTTTATGCGCCTTATAATCCGATGCGCCTTTTGTATGAAAAAAGACCTGACTAGACCCGCTCATCGGCAGTGCGTCTAATAATCCAGTGTGCCCTATGGTCCGGAAAATACGGTATTCCACTTTTAAGACCTAAACGGTAACTCGGGATGGCCACTGAATCTGATACTTTTTTGGAACCGACGAAATCCCGCCGGTCCTACGTAAAATACTTCCTTTTACCTTCTTGTTACCTTCTTTTTGCCTTTTTTAAGCATCTTATATCTTCTTTTGACCTTCTTTTTGCCTTCTTTTACCTTCCCTTTACCTCCTTGTTACCTTCTTTTTGCCTTTTTTAAGCATCTTATATCTTCTTTTGACCTTCTTTTTGCCTTCTTTTACCTTCCCTTTACCTCCTTGTTACCTTCTTTTTGCCTTTTTTAACCATCTTATATCTTCTTTTGACCTTCTTTTTGCCTTCTTTTACCTTCCCTTTACCTCCTTGTTACCTTCTTTTTGCCTTTTTTAAGCATCTTATATCTTCTTTTGACCTTCTTTTTGCCTTCTTTTACCTTCCCTTTACCTCCTTGTTACCTTCTTTTTGCCTTTTTTAACCATCTTATATCTTCTTTTGACCTTCTTTTTGCCTTCTTTTACCTTCCCTTTACCTCCTTTTTACCTTCTTTTTGCCTTTTTTAACCATCTTATATCTTCTTTTGACCTTCTTTTTGCCTTCTTTTACCTTCCCTTTACCTCCTTGTTACCTTCTTTTTGCCTTCTTTTACCTTCCTTTTACCTCCTTGTTACCTTCTTTTTGCCTTTTTTAACCATCTTATATCTTCTTTTGACCTTCTTTTTGCCTTCTTTTACCTTCCCTTTACCTCCTTGTTACCTTCTTTTTGCCTTCTTTTACCTTCCTTTTACCTCCTTGTTACCTTCTTTTTGCCTTTTTTAACCATCTTATATCTTCTTTTGACCTTCTTTTTGCCTTCTTTTACCTTCCCTTTACCTCCTTGTTACCTTCTTTTTGCCTTCTTTTACCTTCCTTTTACCTCCTTGTTACCTTCTTTTTGCCTTTTTTAACCATCTTATATCTTCTTTTGACCTTCTTTTTGCCTTCTTTTACCTTCCCTTTACCTCCTTGTTACCTTCTTTTTGCCTTCTTTTACCTTCCTTTTACCTCCTTGTTACCTTCTTTTTGCCTTTTTTAACCATCTTATACAGGGGTCCCCAAACTTTTTGACTCATGGGCCGCATTGGGTTAAAAAAATATGGCCTGGGGCCGGGCTGTATACATATATATATATATATATATATATATATATATATATATATATATATATATATATTTTTTTTTTTTTTATTTTTTTATTTTTTTTATATATATATATATATATATATATATATGTATATATATATATATATATATTTACGTATATATATATACAGTATATATATATATATATATATATATATATATATACATATATATATATATATATATATATATATATATATATATATATATATATATATACATACATATATATATATATATATATATATATATATATATATATATACATATATATATATATATATATATATATATATATATATATATATATATATATATATATATATATATATATATATATACATATATATATATATATACATATATATATATATATATATTTACGTATATATATATATATATATATATATATATATATATATATATATATATATATATATATATATATATATATATATATATAGTCTTTTTAATCCGTTTTGTATTGATGGGAAAATTAATTTTTAGACAATATGATTTGCCTGAGCGGCTAGGAGACACCGAGAGTAACAAGCGGTAGAAAATGGATTAGAAAGAAAATATTTAAAAAAAAATAGATGAATAAAAAAAAAAAAAACTTTTTTTTTTTTTTTTTTTTTAACTTGGGACTTCCCTTGGGCCGGATTTTGGATGCTCGGGGGCCGGATCCGGCCCGCGGGCCGTAGTTTGGGGACCCCTGATCTTATATCTTCTTTTGACCTCCTTTTTGCCTTCTTTTACCTAGTGACTTGTTTCTTCAGCATTGTCCACACGTTTAAGTCAGGACCATGCTTGACGGTAGGAATGGTGATCCTGGGATTAAAGGCCTCACCTTTTCTCCTCCAAACATATTGCTGAGTATTGTGGCCAAACAGCTCCATTTTTTTTTCACCTGACCACAAAACTTTCTTCTAGAGGGTCTTATCTTTGTCCATGGGATGTCAGATGAAACAAAAATGGAGCTGTTTGGCCACAATACCCAGCAATATGTTTGGAGGAGGTGAGGTGAGGCCTTTAATCCCAGGAACACCACACCTACCGTCAAGCATGGTGATGGTAGTATTACGCTCTGGGCCTGTTTTGCTGCCAATGGAACTGCTGCTTTACAGAGAGTAAATGGGACAATGAAAAAGGAGGATTACCTCCAAAAAGTGGTAAAGGAATGTCTAAATCAGGCTAGAATGAAGGTTTTAGAACGGCTTTCCCAAAGTCCTGACTTAAACATGTGGACAATGCCGAAGAAACAAGTCCATGTCAGAAAAGCAACACATTTAGCTGAACTGCACCTATTTTGTGGTCAAGTGGTCAAGCAGAAGCTTGTGGATGGCTACCAAAAGAGCCTTATTGCAGGTAAACTTGCCAAGGGACATGTAAGCAAATATTAACATTGCTGTATGTATACTTTTGACCCAGTAGAGCCATAATAAATTCATAAAAGAAGCAAACTTCATGAATGTTTTTTTGTGACCAACAAGTATGTGCTCCAATCACTACATCACAAAAAAAATAATGTCATGTCTGTGTAATCATGTTTTGTTTTGTTTAGTTATTGGACTCTTTAGTTTCTGGCTTTTCACTCCCTTGTCTTGTTTCCATGGTTACCCGTTAGTTTCACCTGTTCCACGTTTGGACTCATTGTGCACTCTTGTTTGTCACCATAGCAACCCATTAGTTTTCACCCGCCCTCACGACTCACGCACTTGTCTTTTAATCATGTCACTATTATTTAAACCCATTGTTGCCAGGCTGTCTGCCTGGCGACATCATACCCCTGTCACACTCTGTTTACCTCTGCGTACTTCATGCCACGTCCAAGTAAGTTTTTTCGATTCATGCCACAGTTAGCAACTTTTTGTTCATGTCCTTAGTTTTTTGCCCACGTGCAAGTATTGGTTTAATTTGTCAAGTTTTGCCTTGTGCGCGCCTTTAGTTTGTTCTTTTTGTTATAGTAAAATTAAATATGTCTTCACCTTCACGCTAGTGATGGGTTGATGAGGCGTCATGAAGCGTTTCGACACATTGGAAAACTGTATTGATACTGTGTCGATACTGTGTCACTAAATACTGACATCTGCTGGATATTAAAAATCCCTACAGGCAACCTATGGACCGACTCAACTGACACTGATTTTATGACCTAGTACAGGGGTCACCAACCTTTTTGAAACCAAAAACTACTTCTTGGGTACTGATTAATGCGAAGGGCTACCAGTTTGATACACACTTAAATAAATAAATATATTGTCATTTGTAAGTTACACGTAAGTGTGATTTAAACAAAAATAGCTAAATAAATAAATGTATATATATAAAAAATGGGTATTTCTGTCTGTCATTCCGTCGTACATTTTTTTTTTCTTTTACGGAAGTTTTTTTGTAGAGAATAAATGATGAAAAAAACACTTAATTGAACGGTTTAAAAGAGGAGAAAACACGAAAAAAAATCAAATAAAATTTTGAAACATAGTTTATCTTCAATTTCGACTCTTTAAAATTCAAAATTCAACCGACAAAAAGAGGAGAAAAACTAGCTAATTTGAATCTTTATGAAAAAATTAAAAAAAAGAATTCATGGAGCATCATTAGTCATTTTTCCTGATTAAGATACATTTTAGAATTTTGATGACATGTTTTAAATTGGTTAAAATCCAAATCTGCACTTTGTTAGAATATTTAACAAATTGGACCAAGCTATATTTCTAACAAAGACAAATCAGAAGTGTGACCAGTAGATGGCGGTCACACATAAGAGGTACTTGTAGACTGCAATATGATGGCAGTAAACAACACCAAAACTGTAAATGTTCCATTGAAAATAAAGCACATTACACACGGCACTCAAACATCTGTCAAAATGTTTTAGTACAACTTTGAAGCCGCACCGCTTGATGGATTAGGGTTAGGGTTAGGTTTAGAGTTGGGGTTAGGGTTAGGGGTTGGGGTTGGGGTTAAGGTCAGGGTTAGGGTTGGGGTTAAGGTTAGGGTTAAGGTTAGTGTTAGGGTTGGGGTTAGGCATAAAGAAAAAGAGTTGGTTAGGGTTGGGGCTAGGATTGGGTTTGGGGTTAGGGTTAGGGTTAGGGTTAGGCATAAAGAACGGGAGTTGGTTAGGGTTAGGGCTAAGGGTTAGGGTTGGGGTTGGGGTTAGGGTTAGGGTTAGGATTAGGGTTAGGGTTAGGCATAAAGAAAAAAGAGTTGGTTAGGGTTAGGGCTAGTATTGGGATTGGGGTTAGGGTTAGGGTTAAGGTTAGTGTTAGGGTTGGGGTTAGGCATAAAGAAAAAGAGTTGGTTAGGGCTAGGATTGGGGTTGGGGTTAGGGTTAGGGTTTCGGCATAAAGAAAGGGAGTTGGTTAGGGTTAGTGCTAAGGGTTAAGGTTGGTGTTAGGGTTAGGATTAGGATTAAGGTTAGGGTTAGGCATAAAGAAAAAAGGGTTGGCTAGGGTTAGGGCTAGTATTGGGATTGGGGTTAGGGTTAGGGTTAAGGTTAGTGTTAGGGTTGGGGTTAGGCATAAAGAAAAAGAGTTGGTTAGGGTTAGGGCTAGGATTGGGGTTGGGGTTAGGGTTAGGGTTTCGGCATAAAGAAAGGGAGTTGGTTAGGGTTAGTGCTAAGGGTTAGGGTTGGTGTTAGGGTTAGGATTAGGATTAAGGTTAGGGTTAGGCATAAAGAAAAAAGAGTTGGTTAGGGTTAGGGCTAGGATTGGGGTTTGGGTTAGGGTTAGGCTAAGGGTTAGGGTTAGGGTTAGATTTTCCAAAACATTTTTTATTTTTATTTTAATCATAGTAAGTTTGAAGAAATATTTCACAAATATTCTTCGTCGAAAAACCAGAAGCTAAAATATTTATTATTCTTTACAATGAAAAAAAAAAAAAATTTACTTTCTTTACTAAGAAATTTAAAAGGTAAAAAGGTATATTTGTTTAAAAATCCTAAAATCATTTAAGGTTGTATTTTTTCTCTAAAATTGTATTTCTAAAAGTAATAAGAAGCAAAGTAAAAAAATAAATGAATTTATTCAAACAAGTGAAGACCCATCCATCCATCCATTTTCTACCGCTTATTCCAAGTGAAGACCAAGTCTTTAAAATATTTTCTTGGATTTTCAAATTCTATTTGAGTTTTGTCTCTTTTAGAATTAAAAATGTCGAGCAAAGCGAGACCAGCTTGCTAGTAAATAAATACAATTTAAAAAAATAGAGGCAGCTCACTGGTAAGTGCTGCTCTTTGAGCTATTTTTTAGAACAGGCCAGCGGGCGACTGATCTGGTCCTTATGGGCTACCTGGTGACCGCGGGCACCGCGTTGGTGACCCCTGCCCTAGTATATACAATAATATAAACCAAGTCATTGTATTTCATTTAGGATTATTTCATATCTTCATTTAAATAAAAATATATTTGTATCTTTTTTAGATACAGTCAATAAATAATGTGAACATGCAGGGCCGGCCCGTGGCATAGGCCGTATAGGCAACTGCTAAGGGCGCCGTCCATCAGGGGGCGCCACGCCAGTGCCACAAATGTTGGAGAAAAAAAAAGAAAAGAAAAAAAAGTTGGTATTATTTCTAAATACAATAAATAATCCCACGTTAATTAAAATGCAAAGTAAAGCCTATTTAATAGAAATATTATTTGTTACAACATTACGCCCCCCCCCCCCTCTCCCCCGCACGGTGCGCCCCCTCCCTTCCCGTATCATGACTCTTTTTGGACGTCACCACATCAAAAAATCAACACAAGATGTCAAAACGGCCAAAACTGTCAGGTGCCCAGGGAAGAAAAAAGAGAAAAGAAGAGGAAGAGAAACGAGAAAATACAGAGTTAGCAGGTAGGTAACGTTAGCCTACATGAAATTATTTGTCTGTTACAGAATGTGATAGTAACCTGGCTTTTTTAGCATTAAGCTAATGTTACATGATTCGGCAATTGCTAATTCTGTTTTAACGTCGGGTTAATATTGTGGAGTGGGCTAAATTGTTATGGAAAATAATAATGTAACGTTAGGTAATTACAGTACTCCCACCTTACATTCCTCAGGGACATTTGTATTAGATCTTTTAAGCAGGTGTTTTTTGTTTACATTGTTATTGCCTTCTGGTTAGCTAATGTTTGCCCTGCAGGTAATAGTCACTTTTCCACCCCTTTATATATTAGGTATAGTTGTAAGTAAAAAAAAAAAGGTCAAAGACAAAGCTATTCGGTTTCTTGTGAGTATATACACTTCACTGACGATGTGGGGGGGGGGGGGGGGGGGCGCCACCTAAAATCTTGCCTAGGGCGCCAGATTGGTTAGGGCCGGGCCCTCACTACTTCACGCCATGTCTGGTCCCAAATGTTCATTTGCACCACGGGAGAACAAACCACGCCATAGTCCAAGTCCTGACAAATAAGAGTTGTAGAAATGATTGTAAAGTCAAGACAGCCATGACATGATGTTCTTTACACGTGTACGTACACTTTTGACCAGGAGTCAAAATATTTGCATGGTTCTGCTTTAGTAGTTGAGCTGCCCTGATCTTGCTCCTGATCAGTGTGTAGAGAAATAGTGACCTCTGGTGGTTGTACAACAATATTCCATCCTGGTCATAACACCAACAAACGTGTTCATGTTTGGATAAAATAACAATGATATGACTCTTTAATACAAACCAACAGCAATGTGAGCTGGTGGCTTGGCACACACTGCAAAAAGTGTTCAAAAACAAGAGTAAAAAATACAAAAATGAGGGGTATTTTACTTGAACTAAGCAAAATGATCTGCCAATAGAACAAGAAAATTCGGCTTGTCAAGACTTTCCAAAACAAGTAAAATTAAAGCTGCAAGCAGCATTGGTCGGGCCCGCGTATTTGGCAGGTGCTAGTCCTAAGTGTCCCAATACTTTTGTCAAGTTTTAGTCCCAAGTGTCCCAATACTTTTGTCCAGTGGTAGTCCTAAGTTTCCCAATACTGTTGTCTACTTTCAGTCGTAAGTGTCCCAATACTTTTGTCAAGTTGTAGTCCCAAGTGTCCCAACACTTTTGTCCAGTTTTCGGCTTAAGTGTCCCAATACTTTTGTCCAGTGATAGTCATAAGTGTCCCAATACTTTTGTCTAGTGTACTTACCTAGTCTGCATTGTGTGGGCACGCTGGTGCATCCTGCTTTTAAGCAGCCATCTTAAAAAAAACAGCAGCGCAGCAGCATCAGCGCAGCGGTTCTTTGAAGGGTCATAAAATCAAAACCGGAGCAGGTATCAAAGCTCTTTCGCCAACTTTTAATCAGAAGGGTTCAATCTCTCTCCTGTGTTAGTTTGAAGCCGAAACAACAAACGCGCTCAGAGGAGATAATGTTTGAAGAAAGGTGACCGGTTTTTACAAAAATGTTGTGTTGAAGGGGGAATAGCAAACTTCCTGTAGATTTTTGCTGGGGGTTGTCAATTTATGAAATGTAGGTCTAAGTGAGACCTACGGGGAGGATTTTGTTTCATGTCTCTCCGACCTTCCCAGTGGGAGTTACAGGCAGTTGTGTAATTTTTTTCTTCCGAGGAGCAGTTTTTTCTCCGTTTTATTAAAAAATTGCGCTAGAGCGCAATTTTTAAATTTGGGGTTAGGTTTTTTTATTAGATCACAATTTTTGCTAGTCCTGATGTGTGCGTTCAGTTTGGTGGGTTTTGAAGCATGTTAAGGGGGTCAAATTACAGCTGAAAGAGGCAAAAGTGTCTGATTTTAGTAATTTTTTGTCTTGAAGGGGGAATTGCCAACTTCCTGTTGATTTTAGCCCGAGAATGTACAATTATGAAAGGTAGGTGTAAGTCAGACCTACATAGAGGTTTTTGTTTCATGTCTCGCCGACCTTCCTGGTGGGAGTTACAGGCAGTCTATTTTGTTTTTTCCTAGGGGGCGCTAGAGCGCAATTTTGATTTTTGCGGTTCGTTTTTTTTATTAAAAGACCATTTTCGCAGGTCCTGATGTGTGGGTCAAATATGGTGAGTTTTGAAGCATGTTAAGTGTGTCACATTAGTGCTCAAAGAGGCGGCGGAAGAAAAAGAATAAAGAATAAAACCTTACAAATACAATAGGTCCTTATGTCCCATTGCATAACTAAAATTATCTTCCAATAGAACAAGAACATTTGGCTTGTCAAGACTTTCCAAAACAAGTAAAATTAAAGCTGCAAGCAGCATTGGTCGGGCCCGCGTATTTGGCAGGTGCTAGTCCTAACTGTCCCAATACTTTTGTCCAGTGAGAGTCATAAGTGTCCCAATACTTTTGTCTACTTTTAGTCTGAAGTGTCCCAAGACTTTTGTCTAGTGTACCTACCTTGTCTGCATTGTGTGGGCACGCTGGTGCTTCCTGCTTTTAAGCAGCCATCTTAAAAAAAGCAGCAGCGCAGCAGCATCAGCGCAGCGGGTCTTTGAAGGCTCATAAAATCAAAACCGGAGCAGTTAGGAAAAAAAAGCGCTTCTGTCATTGTAATCACAAGGGTTCAATCTCTCTCCTGTGTTAGTTTGAAGGCGAAACGACAAACGTGCTCAGAGGAGTTCGTTTTTGAAGGAAGGTGACCGGTTTTTACAAAAAATGTGTTTTGAAGGGGGAATAGCAAACTTCCTGTTGATTTTTGCTGGAGGTTGTTTTTGTTTCATGTCTCTCCGACCTTCCCAGTGGGAGTTACAGGCAGTTTTGTGATTTTTTTTCTTCCGAGGAGCAGTTTTTTTTGCGTTTTATCAAAAAAATTGCAGTAGAGCGCAATTTTGAGATTTGGGGTTAGGTTTTTTTTTAGATCGCAATGTTTGCCAGTCCTGATGTGTGTGTTCAGTTTGGTGAGTTTTGAAGCATGTTAAGGGGGTCAAATTACAGCTCAAAGAGGCAAAAGTGACTGTTTTTTTGTACTTTTTTGTCTTGAAGGGGGAATTGCCAACTTCCTGTTGATTTTTGCCCAAAGATATACAATTATGAAAACTAGGTCTAGGTCAGACCTACATAGAGGTTTTTGTTTCATGTATCTCCGACCTTCCTAGTGGTAGTTACAGGCAGTCTGTTTTGTTTTTTTCCTAGGGGGCGCTAGAGCGCAATTTTGATTTTTGGGGTTGGGTTTTTTTATCAAAAGACAATTTTCGCAGGTCCTGATGTGTGGGTCAAATATGGTGAGTTTTGAAGCATGTTAAGTGGGTCAAATTAGTGCTCAAAGCGGCGGCGGAATAATAATAATAATAATAATAATAATAATAATAATAATAATAATAATAATAATAATAAAACCTTAGAATAACAATAGGTCCTTATGTCCCATTGCATAAGGACTCCCTGTGGGAGTCCTTTTGCAATGGGCCATTGCGGGCCCTAATAAAACCTTAGAAAAACAATAGGTCCTTATGTCCCATTGCATAAGGACTCCCTTCGGGAGTCCTTTTGCAATGGGCCATTGCGGGCCCTAATAATAATAATAAGAATAAAACCTTAGAAATTCAATAGGTCCTTATGTCCCATTGCATAAGGACTCCCTGTGGGAGTCCTTTTGCAATGGGCCATTGCGGGCCCTAATAATAAAACCTTAGAATAACAATAGGTCCTTATGTCCCATTGCGGGCCCTAAAAATACAAAAATGAGGGGTATTTTACTTGAACTAAGCAAAATGATCTTCCAATAGAACAAGAAAATTCGGCTTGTCAAGACTTTCCAAAACAAGTAAAATTAAAGCTGCAAGTAGCATTGGTCGGGCCCGCGTATTTGGCAGGTGCTAGTCCTAAATGTCCCAATACTTTTGTCCAGTGATAGTCATAAGTGTCCCAATACTTTTGTCTACTTTTAGTCTGAAGTGTCCCAAGACTTTTGTGTAGTGTACCTACCTTGTCTGCATTGTGTGGGCACGTTGGTGCTTCCTGCTTTTAAGCAGCCATCTTAAAAAAAACAGCAGCGCAGCAGCATCAGCACAGCGGGTCTTTGAAGGGTCATAAAATCAAAACCGGAGCAGTTAGAAAAAAAAGCGCTTCTGTCATTGTAATCACAAGGGTTCAATCTCTCTCCTGTGTTAGTTTAATAATAATAATAATAATAATAATAACTGGGATTTATATAGCGCTTTTCTAAGTACCCAAAGTCGCTTTACATGTAGAACCCATCAATCATTCACACCTGGTGGTGGTAAGCTACTTTCATAGCCACAGCTGCCCTGGGGTAGACTGACGGAAGCGTGGCTGCAATTTGCGCCAACGGCCCCTCCAACCACCACCTATCATTCATCATTCAGTTCACCAGTGTGAGTGGCACCGGGGGGCAAAGGGTGAAGTGTCCCGCCCAAGGACACAACGGCAGCGATTTTTGGATGGTAAGAGGCGGGGAGCGAACCTGCAACCCTCAGGTTTCTGGCACGGTTGCTCTACCCACTACGCCATGCCGCCCCAAGTTTGAAGGCGAAACGACAAACGCGCTCAGAGGAGTTCGTTTTTGAAGGAAGGTGACCGGTTTTTACAAAAAATGTGTTTTGAAGGGGGAATAGCAAACTTCCTGTTGATTTTTGCTGGAGGTTGTTTTTGTTTCATGTCTCTCCGACCTTCCCAGTGGGAGTTACAGGCAGTTTTGTCATTTTTTTTCTTCCGAGGAGCAGTTTTTTTTGCGTTTTATTAAAAAATTGCAGTAGAGCGCATAATTTTGAGATTTGGGGTTAGGTTTTTTTTTTTTAGATCGCAATGTTTGCCAGTCCTGATGTGTGTGTTCAGTTTGGTGAGTTTTGAAGCATGTTAAGAGGGTCAAATTACAGCTCAAAGAGGCAAAAGTGACTGTTTTTTGTACTTTTTTGTCTTGAAGGGGGAATTGCCAACTTCCTATTGATTTTTGCCCAAAGATATACAATTATGAAAACTAGGTCTAAGTCAGACCTACATAGAGGTTTTTGTTTCATGTCTCTCCGACCTTCCTAGTGGGAGTTACAGGCAGTCTGTTTTTTTTTTTTCTAGGGGGCGCTAGAGCGCAATTTTGATTTTTGGGGTTGGGTTTTTTTATCAAAAGACAATTTTCGCAGGTCCTGATGTGTGGGTCAAATATGGTGAGTTTTGAAGCATGTTAAGTGGGTCAAATTAGTGCTCAAAGAGGCGGCGGAAGAAAAAGAATAAAGAATTAAAGCTGCAAGCAGCATTGGTCGGGCCCGCGTATTTGGCAGGTGCTAGTCCTAAGTGTCCCAATACTTTTGTCCAGTGATAGTCATAAGTGTCCCAATACTTTTGTCTACTTTTAGTCTGAAGTGTCCCAAGACTTTTGTCTAGTGTACCTACCTTGTCTGCATTGTGTGGGCACGTTGGTGCTTCCTGCTTTTAAGCAGCCATCTTAAAAAAAACAGCAGCGCAGCAGCATCAGCACAGCGGGTCTTTGAAGGGTCATAAAATCAAAACCGGAGCAGTTAGAAAAAAAAAGCGCTTCTGTCATTGTAATCACAAGGGTTCAATCTCTCTCCTGTGTTAGTTTAATAATAATAATAATAATAATAATAACTGGGATTTATATAGCGCTTTTCTAAGTACCCAAAGTCGCTTTACATGTAGAACCCATCAATCATTCACACCTGGTGGTGGTAAGCTACTTTCATAGCCACAGCTGCCCTGGGGTAGACTGACGGAAGCGTGGCTGCAATATGCGCCAACAGCCCCTCCGACCACCACCTATCATTCATCATTCAGTTCACCAGTGTGAGTGGCACCGGGGGGGGCAAAGGGTGAAGTGTCCCGCCCAAGGACACAACGGCAGCGATTTTTGGATGGTAAGAGGCGGGGAGCGAACCTGCAACCCTCAGGTTTCTGGCACGGTTGCTCTACCCACTACGCCATGCCGCCCCAAGTTTGAAGGCGAAACGACAAACGCGCTCAGAGGAGTTCGTTTTTGAAGGAAGGTGACCGGTTTTTACAAAAAATTTGTTTTGAAGGGGGAATAGCAAACTTCCTGTTGATTTTTGCTGGAGGTTGTTTTTGTTTCATGTCTCTCCGACCTTCCCAGTGGGAGTTACAGGCAGTTTTGTCATTTTTTTCCTACCGAGGAGCAGTTTTTTTGCGTTTTATTAAAAAATTGCAGTAAAGCGCAATTTTGAGTTTTGGGGTTAGGTTTTTTTTTTTAGATCGCAATGTTTGCCAGTCCTGATGTGTGCGTTCAGTTTGGTGAGTTTTGAAGCATGTTAAGAGGGTCAAATTACAGCTCAAAGAGGCAAAAGTGACTGTTTTTAGTACTTTTTTGTCTCGAAGGGGGAATTGCCAACTTCCTGTTGATTTTTGCCCAAAGATATACAATTATGAAAACTAGGTCTAAGTCAGACCTACATAGAGGTTTTTGTTTCATGTCTCTCCGACCTTCCTAGTGGGAGTTACAGGCAGTCTGTTTTTTTTTTCTTAGGGGGTGCTAGAGCGCAATTTTGATTTTTGGGGTTGGGTTTTTTTATCAAAAGACAATTTTCACAGGTCCTGATGTGTGGGTCAAATATGGTGAGTTTTGAAGCATGTTAAGTGGGTCACATTAGTGCTCAAATAGGCGGCGGAAGAAAAAGGATAAAGAACAAAACCTTACAAATACAATAGGTCCTTATGTCCCATTGCATAAGGACTCCCTTTGGGAGTCCTTATACAATGGGCCATGCGGGCCCTAATTAAAGCTGCAAGCAGCATTGGTCGGGCCCGCGTATTTGGCAGGTGCTAGTCCTAAGTGTCCCAATACTTTTGTCAAGTTTTAGTCCCAAGTGTCCCAATACTTTTGTCTACTTTTAGTCTGAAGTGTCCCAAGACTTTTGTCTAGTGTACCTACCTTGTCTGCATTGTGTGGGCACGTTGGTGCTTCCTGCTTTTAAGCAGCCATCTTAAAAAAAACAGCAGCGCAGCAGCATCAGCACAGCGGGTCTTTGAAGGCTCATAAAATCAAAACCGGAGCAGTTAGAAAAAAAACCGCTTCTGTCATTGTAATCACAAGGGTTCAATCTCTCTCCCGTGTTAGTTTGAAGGCGAAACGACAAACGCGCTCAGAGGAGTTCGTTTTTGAAGGAAGGTGACCGGTTTTTACAAAAAATGTGTTTTGAAGGGGGAATAGCAAACTTCCTGTTGATTTTTGCTGGAGGTTGTTTTTGTTTCATGTCTCTCCGACCTTCCCAGTGGGAGTTACAGGCAGTTTTGTCATTTTTTTTCTTCCGAGGAGCAGTTTTTTTTGCGTTTTATTAAAACAATTGCAGTAGAGCGCATAATTTTGAGATTTGGGGTTAGGTTTTTTTTTTTAGATCGCAATGTTTGCCAGTCCTGATGTGTGCGTTCAGTTTGGTGAGTTTTGAAGCATGTTAAGAGGGTCAAAGAGGCAAAAGTGACTGTTTTTAGTACTTTTTTGTCTTGAAGGGGGAATTGCCAACTTCTTGTTGATTTTAGCCCAAGAATGTACTATTATGAAATGTAGGTCTAAGTCAGACCTACATAGAGGTTTTTGTTTCATGTCTCTCCGACCTTCCTAGTGGGAGTTACAGGCAGTCTATTTTTTTTCCTAGGGGGCGCTAGAGCGCAATGTTGAGTTTTGTGGTTCGTTTTTTTTTTTTAAAAAGGCAATTTTCGCAGGTCCTGATGTGTGGGTCAAATATGGTGAGTTTTGAAGCATGTTAAGTGGGTCAAATTACAGTTTGATGTGGCGGCGGAAGAATAAAGAATAAAGAATAAAACCTTACAAATTCAATAGGTCCTTATGTCCCATTGTATAATGGGCCATGCGGGCCCTAAAAATACAAAAATGAGGGGTATTTTACTTGAACTAAGCAAAATTATCTTACAATAGAACAAGAAAATTCGGCTTGTCAAGACTTTCCAAAACAAGTAAATTTAGCTAACCTCAATGAATCCCAAAAATAGCTTAAAATAAAAATATTCTCACTAATAACAACTGCACTTTTCTTGGTATAAAAAAAAGTTAGACCTTTTTGCTCAATATGTTGAAAAATGTTCTTAAATGAAGTAAATGCTAGTGCCATTATCTTGACATAATGATATGCGCTCGGCATTACATTTCATGAAACAGGCAAACTTCATACCTGCCAACTACTCCGGTTTTCCCGTAATCAGTACGGTTTTCATCAACCTATTCCGGGTTACGGTTGCAGTGATAAAAAATACGGTTTTTCATGAATTAAAAAAAAAAAATTTTTTTTAAGTTTTATTCACGAAATCGCGTAACAACAATGACAATCGACACTGCTTCCCGTAACTTCCTATCGAGCCATTCCGAATGCGATGCGCGAGGCTATTTATAGCACCGCTGCCAAGCACGAGGCACCAGTTGCCATTTGTTTCCAAACGAGCGAACGATCATGGAATCAGCCGGAGAAAAATGGCAAACGAGTCTTAAACCGAAAAGAAAACTGCAGTCATTCCGTGAAGAATATTCAAAATAATTATCCGAATAATTATCCGTTCCAAAAAGGGTGAAAACTACGCGAATTGCACCTTGCGCAGACAAGATTTTTTCGATCGGACACGGAGGAATTAGCGATGTAAAAGACCACGTTGGGACAAAAAAAACACAAGTCTAATGCCGTTGCTAGCGATACAAGTGGAAAACTTCAACGTTTTTCGTCGCCCAAACACATTCTTTGGATGTGATAAATGCCGAAGTTTTATTTACGGAGGCAATAATTGAGCATGGACTTCCAATCGCACTGGCTGATCACATGGGACAGTTAAATGTTTGTAATGCAACCTTTAAAAATCATTACGCGGTGATCGCGGTCCCAAAAATAAACTTTTCTTGCATGATAATGTCCCGAAAAATTCGCTTTATATTACTATAGAGTCCTTTTAACGAATGAGTTTGATGGTTTATCACAAACCTTAAATGAAAGAAGTCCTTTGTTCTCCTGCACCATGCATGCACTTTGGCCTTGCTTCGTGTTTGGTGCGCAATCCTGTCGGCTGTATTTCACAGCACGACATACTGTTAAAAGTGTTTATACTATTTATGCTTTCAAGTCCAAGTTGAAGAAATCTTGTTAAATGTTGACAGCATAACTACCAAAAATACAGAAGTATGTCCTTAATATTTTTGCAGTGCTATTTCTGTTGAAAAGTTCAAATGATTACATTAGAGATGTGATGTGCCACTTTTCAAGTGTCTGATGGCTTCAATTAATTTTCATTCATTTTTCATATTTTGAATTCTTTTGAAAGGCTTACAAAAAAAAACTACATTTGAATTGTAATTCCATGCTATTGACAGGCAGGGCCGGGGCCCGTGGCATAGGCCGTATATATGCAAATGCTAAGGGCGCCGTCCATCAGGGGGCGCCACGCCAGTGCCACAAATGTTGGAGAAAAAAAAAAAAAAAAAAAAAAAAAAAAAGTTGGTACTATTATTTCTAAATACAAAAAATAATCCCACGTTAATTAAAATGCAAAGTAAAGCCTATTTAATAGAAATATTATTTGTTGCAACATTACGCCCCCCCTCCTCCCCCCGCACGGTGCGCCCCCTCCCTTCCCGTATCATGACTCTTTTTGGACGTCACCACATCAAAAAATCAACACAAGATGTCAAAACGGCCAAAACTGTCAGGTGCCCAGGGAAGAAAAAAGAGAAAAGAAGAGGAGGAGAAACGAGAAAAAGACAGAGGTAGCAGGTAGGTAACGTTAGCCTACATGAAATTATTTGTCTGTTACAGAATGTGATAGTAACCTGGCTTTTTAGCAATAAGCTAATGTTACATGATTCGGCAATTGCTAATCAATAAATAGCTAGTTCTGTTTTAACGTCGGGTTAATATTGTGGAGTGGGCTAAATTGTCATGGAAAATAATAATGTAACGTTAGGTAATTACAGTACTCCCACCTTACATTCCTCAGGGACATTTGTATTAGATCTTTTAAGCAGGTGTTTTTTGTTTACATTGTTATTGCCTTCTGGTTAGCTAATGTTTGCCCTGCAGGTAATAGTCACTTTTCCACCCCTTTATATATTAGGTATAGTTGTAAGTAAAAAAACAAAAGGTCAAAGACAAAGCTATTCGGTTTCTTGTGAGTATATACACTTCACTGCCGATGTGGGGGGGCGCCACCTAAAATCTTGCCTAGGGCGCCAGATTGGTTAGGGCCGGGCCTGTTGACAGGACTATTAATTTTAATGAAGTTAGCTTACCATGTTTACAGTATGATAATTGTGATAGAAATGTGAATTTTAGGCACAGAATATTTTTTACAATTGAACAAGGCAGTAGATTATACAAGCTTGGACAGAAAGTTAATAATGACACCAATTTTTTTTTGAATGGAATTGTTTAGTACTGTTTTACCATTTGTTTACTGTAAAAAGTGTTTATACTTTCAATGAACAAATTGAAGTCTTGTGAAAGGTTGACAGGATAACTGGCATTAACTGTCAAAATAATTTCAAACTATTGAAGTTAGCTTACAGAATAAACATGTCAATCAACCCATATGATTTTTGCTGTAATATTTTTGTTTTGAAAAGTCACTGTGACTGATAGAAAAGTGATGGTTTTAGCAACATTTTAACCTGTCTGAATGCAATCAATCATTTTGCGTTGGGGGGCGAAGCCTGAACCCCCCACCAGGACTTTGTCCTGGACCTACCGGGGCCTGCGGCCCCTGGACCCTGGCTACTAGGTTTTTCTGATTTCAAAAGTTGGCAGGTATGAAATTTATACTAAAAACTAATTTATTGTTCTTAATGGAAAGGCAACAAGGCAACCACTTGTTACTCTCGGGGTCTCCTAGCCGCTCAGGAAAATCATATTGTCTAAAAATGCATTTTTCCATGGATAACATGACATCATCGCGCCAAGTGCGTGCTCTTTCAGTCAATTAGTGCGCATATATCCATCCATCCATCCATCCATCTTCTTCCGCTTATCCGAGGTCGGTTCGCGAGGGCAGCAGCCTAAGCAGGGAAGCCCAGACTTTCCTCTCCCCAGCCACTTCGTCCAGCTCCTCCCGGGGGATCCCGAGGTGTTCCCAGGCCAGCCGGGAGACATAGTCTTCCCAACGTGTCCTGGGTCTTCCCCGTGGCCTCCTACCGGTCGGACGTGCCCGAAACACCTCCCGAGGGAGGCGTTCGGGTGGCATCCTGACCAGATGCCCGAACCACCTCATCTGGCTCCTCCCGATGTGGAGGAGCAGCGGCTTTACTTTGAGCTCCCCCCGGATGGCAGAGCTTCTCACCCTATCTCTAAGGGAGAGACCCGCCACCCGGCGGAGGAAACTCATTTCGGCCGCTTGTACCCGTGATCTTGTCCTTTCGGTCATGACCCAAAGCTCATGACCATAGGTGAGGATGGGAACGTAGATCGACCGGTAAATCGAGAGCTTTGCCTTCTGGCTCAGCTCCTTCTTCACCACAACGGATCGATACAGCGTCCGCATTACTGAAGATGCCGCACCGATCCGCCTGTCGATCTCACCATCCACTCTTCCCTCACTTGTGAACAAGACTCCGAGGTACTTGAACTCCTCCACTTGGGGCAAGATCTCCTCCCCAACCCGGAGATGGCACTCCACCCTTTTCCGGGAGAGAACCATGGACTCGGATTTGGAGGTGCTGATTCCCATCCCAGTCGCTTCACACTCGGCTGCGAACCGATCCAGTGAGAGCTGAAGATCTTGGCCAGATGAAGCCATCAGGACCACATCATCTGCAAAAAGCAGAGACCTAATCCTGCAGCCACCAAACCAGATCCCCTCAACGCCTTGACTGCGCCTAGAAATTCTGTCCATAAAGGTTATGAACAGAATGGGTGACAAAGGGCAGCCTTGGCGGAGTCCAACCCTCACTGGAAACGGGTCCGACTTACTGCCGGCAATGCGGACCAAGCTCTGGCACTGATCATACAGGGAGCGAACCGCCACAATAAGACAGTCCGTTACCCCATACTCTCTGAGCACTCCCCACAGGACTTCCCGAGGGACACGGTCGAATGCCTTCTCCAAGTCCACAAAGCACATGTAGACTGGTTGGGCAAACTCCCATGCACCCTCAAGGACCCTGCCCAGAGTATAGAGCTGGTCCACAGTTCCACGACCAGGACGAAAACCACACTGTTCCTCCTGAATCCGAGGTTCGACTATCCGGCGTAGCCTCCTCTCCAGTACACCTGAATAGACCTTACCGGGAAGGCTGAGGAGTGTGATCCCACGATAGTTGGAACACACCCTCCGGTTCCCCTTCTTAAAGAGAGGAACCACCACCCCGGTCTGCCAATCCAGAGGCACCGCCCCCGATGTCCACGCGATGTTGCAGAGTCTTGTCAACCAAGACAGCCCCACAACATCCAGAGCCTTAAGGAACTCCGGGCGGATCTCATCCACCCCCCGGGGCCTTGCCACCGAGGAGCTTTTTAACTACCTCAGCCCCAGAAATAGTAGAGCCCACCACAGACTCCCCAGGCACTGCTTCCTCATAGGAAGACGTGCTGGTAGGATTGAGGAGGTCTTCGAAGTATTCTCTCCACCGATCCACAACATCCGCAGTCGAGGTCAACAGAGCACCATCCCCACCATACACGGTGTTGGTAGTGCACTGCTTCCCCTAGTGCGCATATATTCATATACAATTCTTTTTTATTGTAATTTTGAAGAATGTATCTGAACGTGCATGAACTATTTCTGTTCAAAATAGTTAGAAATGTTTAAATGTTTAAATATTAACTGTCAGTTTACTGTACTGTGCCAACTGTACTACTTATATGAGTACCTATTTTCTATTGTTTCATTGATAATAAAACAGCAAAGTCCATTTGGCTGTCATCTGTTTTAATTATGAGACACAATTGTGTCAAAGTCATGATTTCTTTTTTTTTTTCCATGCTTGAAAAAAGAAATAATTACTTTAAAAAAAAGTAGTTTTATACTTGTGAGTGTTGATGACACAGCTTTGCAACACTTGATATTCTACGAACCCCGTTTCCATATGAGTTGGGAAATTGTGTTAGATGTAAATATAAACGGAATACAATCATTTGCAAATCATTTTCAACCCATATTCAGTTGAATATGCTACAAAGACAAGATATTTGATGTTAAAAATAAACTTTTTTTTTTTCTTTTTTTTTAACAACACTCAGTAAACGTTTGGGAACTGAGGAGACACATTTTTGAAGCTTCTCAGGTGGAATTCTTTCCCATTCTTGCTTGATGTACAGCTTAAGTTGTTCAACAGTCTCCCTTCTCATATTTTAGCCTTCATATTGCACCAGGTCTGGACTACAGGCAGGCCAGTCTAGTACCCGCACTCTTTTACTATGAAGCCACGTTGATGTAACACGTGGCTTGGCATTGTCTTGCTGAAATAAGCAGGGGCGTCCGTGGTAACGTTGCTTGGATGGCAACATATGTTGCTCCAAAACCTGTATGTACCTTTCAGCATTAATGGCGCCTTCACAGATGTGTAAGTTACCCATGTCTTGGGCACTAATACACCCCCATACCATCACACATGCTGCCTTTTACACTTTGACCCTATAACAATCCGGATGGTTCTTTTCCTCTTTGGTCCAAAGGACACGACGTCCACAGTTTCCAAAAACAAATTTGAAATGTGGACTCGTCAGACCACAGAACACTTTCCCACTTTGTATCAGTCCATCTTAGATGAGCTCAGGCCCAGCGAAGCCGACGGCGTTTCCGGGTGTTGTTGATAAACGGTTTTCGCCTTGCATAGGAGAGTTTTAACTTGCACTTACAGATGTAGCGACCAACTGTAGTTACTGACAGTGGGTTTCTGAAGTGTTCCTGAGCCCATGTGGTGATATCCTTTACACACTGATGTCGCTTGTTGATGCAGTACAGCCTGAGGGATCGAAAGTCACGGGCTTAGCTGCTTACGTGCAGTGATTTCTCCAGATTCTCTGAACGCTTTGATGATATTACGGACCGTAGATGGTGAAATCCCTAAATTCCTTGCAATAGCTGGTTGAGAAAGGTTTTTCTTAAACTGTTCAACAATTTGCTCACGCATTTGTTGACAAAATGGTGATTCTCGCCCCGTCTTTGTTTGTGAATGACTGAGCATTTCATGGAATCTACTTTTATACCCAATCATGGCACCCACCTGTTCCCAATTAGCCTGTTCACCTGTGGGATGTTCCAAATAAGTGTTTGATGAGCATTCCTCAACTTTATCAGTATTTATTGCCACCTTTCCCAACTTCTTTGTCACGTGTTGCTGGCATCAAATTCTAAAATTAATGATTATTTGCAAAAACAATTTTTTTTTATGAGTTTGAACATCAAATATGTTGTCTTTGTAGCATTTTCAACTGAATATGGGTTGAAAAGGATTTGCAAATCATTGTATTCCGTTTATATTTACATCTAACACAATTTCCCAACTCATATGGAAACGGGGTTTGTAAATATATGTATTGTGTAAAAATACATATGTATTTTTTTTAGTTTTTCAAGGGAAAGCCCGCGATTGCCGAATAGTCTGAACAGTTTGAAGTTGGAACTGTTTGAATCGGATGAAAAATGTGGGAATTGTGGAACTTTGAAGAATGTCCCATTCAGAAAAAATGGGAATTTTGGGAAAAGCGGAATTTTTTTTTGAAAATGGTAAAAAAAAACTTGAATGGTCTGAATGAGTTGAAATGGTTGGTGTTCAAATTTTCCAAAATTGGTCGAGAAATGTTGAAGTAGTAACATGTTGAATTTAGAAATGGGATTACGGATTTCCTGGAATTTTGGGAAAACTGGGAGAATTTTTCCCAGTTAAAAAAACAACTTAATTTTTTTGTCCTGATTAAGAGGAATGTTTTGACAGTGGAACGGTTGAAGTGGGTTGAAAAATTAAATTATTTTTTGAACTGGAAAAATTCCCAGTTTTCCCAAAATTCCAGGAATAATTCCATTTCTAAATTCAACATGTTACTACTAAAACATTTCTCGACCTATTTTGAAAAATTTGAACACCAAACATTTTAACTCATTCAGACCATTCAAGTTGTTTTTTTTTTTTTTACCATTTTCCCAAAAAATCCAGCTTTTCCTGAAATTCCCAATTTTCCCTTGACAATTTCCAAAAAATCCTAGATTTCCCAGAATTCCCGGTTTTCCGGGACATTTTTCCCATTCAATATGAATTGTCCATTTTTCAAACTTCCATCATTTCCACATTTTTCTACTTATTCATACCATTCAACATATTCCACCATCCTGGAAATCCGAACTACCCTTTTTCCAAGATGAAAATAATTCCAGGATTTTCCAGTATTCCTGGTTTTCCAAAGCCCTATTTCCATCCTTTTGTTCTGGCGACTACTCCTCCCACATTTTTCAACCCACTTCAACCGTTCCACCGTCAAAACATTCCTCTTAATCAGGACAAAAAATTAAATTCTTTTTTGAACTGGAAAAATTCCCAGTTTTCCCTAAATTCCAGGAATTCCGTAATTCCATTTCTAAATTCAACATGTTACTACTAAAACATTTCTCGACCTATTTTGAAAAATTTGAACACCAAACATTTTAACTCATTCAGACCATTCAAGTTTTTTTTAGTTTTTTTTACCAATTTCCAAAAAAATCCAGCTTTTCCCGAAATTCCCAATTTTTCTGATTGGGACATTCTTCAAAGTTCCACAATTCCCACATTTTTCATCAGGTTCAAACCGTTCCAACTTCAAACTGTTCAGACTATTCGGGAATCGCGGGCTTTCCCTTGACAAATTCCAAAAAAATCCTAGATTTCCCAGAATTCCCGGTTTTCCGGGACATTTTTCCCATTCAATATGAATTGTCCATTTTTCAAACTTCCATCATTTCCACATTTTTCTACTTATTCATACCATTCAACACATTCCACCATCCTGGAAATCGGAATTACTTTTTTCCAAGTTGAAAAAAATTCCAGGTTTTTCAGTATTTCTGGTTTTCCAAAGCCCTATTTCCATCCTTTTTTTCTGGCGACTACTCCTCCCACATTTTTCAACCCACTTCAACCGTTCCACCGTCAAAACATTCCTCTTAATCAGGACAAAAAATTAAATTCTTTTTTGAACTGGAAAAATTCCCAGTTTTCCCAAAATTCCAGGAATTCCGTAATTCCATTTCTAAATTCAACATGTTACTACTAAAACATTTCTCGACCTATTTTGAAAAATTTGAACACCAAACATTTTAACTCATTCAGACCATTCAAGTTGGTTTTTTTTTTTTACCATTTTCCCAAAAAATCCAGCTTTTCCCGAAATTCCCAATTTTTCTGATTGGGACATTCTTCAAAGTTCCACAATTCCCACATTTTTCATCAGGTTCAAACCGTTCCAACTTCAAACTGTTCAGACTATTCGGGAATCGCGGGCTTTCCTTTGACAAATTCGAAAAAAATCCTAGATTTCCCAGAATTCCCGGTTTTCCGGGACATTTTTCCCATTCAATATGAATTGTCCATTTTTCAAACTTCCACCATTTCCACATTTTTCTACTTATTCATACCATTCAACACATTCCACCATCCTGGAAATCGGAATTACTTTTTTCCAAGTTGAAAAAAATTCCAGGTTTTTCAGTATTTCTGGTTTTCCAAAGCCCTATTTCCATCCTTTTTTTCTGGCGACTACTCCTCCCACATTTTTCAACCCACTTCAACCGTTCCAACGTCAAAACATTCCTCTTAATCAGGACAAAAAATGAAGTTCTTTTTTGAACTGGAAAAATTCCCAATTTTCCCAAAATTCCAGGAATTCCGTAATTCCATTTCTAAATTCAACATGTTACTACTAAAACATTTCTCGACCTATTTTGAAAAATTTGAACACCAAACATTTTAACTCATTCAGACCATTCAAGTTTTTTTTTTGTTTTTTTTTACCATTTTCCCAAAAAATCCAGCTTTTCCCGAAATTCCCAATTTTTCTGATTGGGACATTCTTCAAAGTTCCACAATTCCCACATTTTTCATCAGATTCAAACCGTTCCAACTTCAAACTGTTCAGACTATTTGGGAATTGTGGGCTTTCCTTTGACAAATTCCAATAAATCCTAGATTTCCCAGAATTCCGTGTTTTCCGGAACATTTTTCCCATTCAATATGAATTGTCCATTTTTCAAACTTCCATCATTTCCACATTTTTCTACTTATTCATACCATTCAACATATTCCACCATCCTGGAAATCCGAACTACCCTTTTTCCAAGTTGAAAAGAATTCCAGGATTTTCCAGTATTCCTGGTTTTCCAAAGCCCTATTTCCATCCTTTTTTTCTGGCGACTACTCCTCCCACATTTTTCAACCCACTTCAACCGTTCCAACATCAAAACATTCCTTTTAATCAGGACAAAAAATTAAATTCTTTTTTGAACTGGAAAAATTCCCAGTTTTCCCTAAATTCCAGGAATTCCGTAATTCCATTTCTAAATTCAACATGTTACTACTAAAACATTTCTCAACCTATTTTGAACAATTTGAACACCAAACATTTTAACTCATTCAGACCATTCAAGTTGGGTTTTTTTTTTTTACCATTTTCCCAAAAAATCCAGCTTTTCCCGAAATTCCCATTTTTTTCTGATTGGGACATTCTTCAAAGTTCCACAATTCCCACATTTTTCATCAGATTCAAACCGTTCCAACTTCAAACTGTTCAGACTATTCGGGAATTGCGGGCTTTCCCTTGACAAATTCCAATAAATCCTAGATTTCCCAGAATTCCCGGTTTTCCGGGACATTTTTCCCGTTTAATATGAATTGTCAATTTTTCAAACTTCCATCATTTCCACATTTTTCTACTTATTCATACCATTCAACATATTCCACCATCCTGGAAATCCGAACTACCTTTTTTCCAAGTTGAAAAGAATTCCAGGATTTTCCAGTATTCCTGGTTTTCCAAAGCCCTATTTCCATCCTTTTTTTCTGGCGACTACTCCTCCCACATTTTTCAACCCACTTCAACCGTTCCACCGTCAAAACATTCCTCTTAATCAGGACGAAAAATTAAATTCTTTATTGAACTGGAAAAATTCCCAGTTTTCCCAAAATTCCAGGAATTCCATAATTCCATTTCTAAATTCAACATGTTACTACTAAAACATTTCTCGACCTATTTTGAAAAATTTGAACACCAAACATTTTAACTCATTCAGACCATTCAAGTTGGGTTTTTTATTTTACCATTTTCCCAAAAAATCCAGCTTTTCCCGAAATTCCCAATTTTTCTGATTGGGACATTCTTCAAAGTTCCACAATTCCCAAATTTTTCATCAGGTTCAAACCGTTCCAACTTCAAACTGTTCAGACTATTCGGGAATTGCGGGCTTTCCCTTGACAAATTCCAAAAAAATCCTAGATTTCCCAGAATTCCCGGTTTTCCGGGACATTTTTCCCATTCAATATGAATTGTCCATTTTTCAAACTTCCATCATTTCCACATTTTTCTACTTATTCATACCATTCAACATATTCCACCATCCTGGAAATCCGAACTACCCTTTTTCCAAGTTGAAAAGAATTCCAGGATTTTCCAGTATTCCTGGTTTTCCAAAGCCCTATTTCCATCCTTTTTTTTCTGGCGACTACTCCTCCCACATTTTTCAACCCACTTCAACCGTTCCACCGTCAAAACATTCCTCTTAATCAGGACAAAAAATTAAATTATTTTTTGAACTGGAAAAATTCCCAGTTTTCCCAAAATTCCAGGAATTCCGTAATTCCATTTCTAAATTCAACATGTTACTACTAAATATGTCTTGACCTATTTTGAAAAATTTGAACACCAAACATTTTAAATCATTCAGACCATTCAAGTTTTTTTTGTTTTTTTTTACCATTTTCCCAAAAAAATCCAGCTTTTCCCGAAATTCCCATTTTTTCTGATTGGGACATTCTTCAAAGTTCCACAATTCCCACATTTTTCATCAGATTCAAACCGTTCCAACTTCAAACTGTTCAGACTTTTCGGGAATCGCGGGCTTTCCCTTGACAAATTCCAAAAAATCCTAGATTTCCCAGAATTCCCGGTTTTCCATGACATTTTTCCCATTCAATATGAATTGTCCATTTTTCAAACTTCCATCATTTCCACATTTTTCTACTTATTCATACCATTCAACACATTCCACCATCCTGGAAATCGGAATTACTTTTTTCCAAGTTGAAAAAAATTCCAGGTTTTTCAGTATTTCTGGTTTTCCAAAGCCCTATTTCCATCCTTTTTTTCTGGCGACTACTCCTCCCACATTTTTCAACCCACTTCAACCGTTCCACCGTCAAAACATTCCTCTTAATCAGGACAAAAAATTAAATTCTTTTTTGAACTGGAAAAATTCCCAGTTTTCCCAAAATTCCAGGAATTCCGTAATTCCATTTCTAAATTCAACATGTTACTACTAAAACATTTCTCGACCTATTTTGAAAAATTTGAACACCAAACATTTTAACTCATTCAGACCATTCAAGTTGGTTTTTTTTTTTTACCATTTTCCCAAAAAATCCAGCTTTTCCCGAAATTCCCAATTTTTCTGATTGGGACATTCTTCAAAGTTCCACAATTCCCACATTTTTCATCAGGTTCAAACCGTTCCAACTTCAAACTGTTCAGACTATTCGGGAATCGCGGGCTTTCCTTTGACAAATTCGAAAAAAATCCTAGATTTCCCAGAATTCCCGGTTTTCCGGGACATTTTTCCCATTCAATATGAATTGTCCATTTTTCAAACTTCCACCATTTCCACATTTTTCTACTTATTCATACCATTCAACACATTCCACCATCCTGGAAATCGGAATTACTTTTTTCCAAGTTGAAAAAAATTCCAGGTTTTTCAGTATTTCTGGTTTTCCAAAGCCCTATTTCCATCCTTTTTTTCTGGCGACTACTCCTCCCACATTTTTCAACCCACTTCAACCGTTCCAACGTCAAAACATTCCTCTTAATCAGGACAAAAAATGAAGTTCTTTTTTGAACTGGAAAAATTCCCAATTTTCCCAAAATTCCAGGAATTCCGTAATTCCATTTCTAAATTCAACATGTTACTACTAAAACATTTCTCGACCTATTTTGAAAAATTTGAACACCAAACATTTTAACTCATTCAGACCATTCAAGTTTTTTTTTTGTTTTTTTTTACCATTTTCCCAAAAAATCCAGCTTTTCCCGAAATTCCCAATTTTTCTGATTGGGACATTCTTCAAAGTTCCACAATTCCCACATTTTTCATCAGATTCAAACCGTTCCAACTTCAAACTGTTCAGACTATTTGGGAATTGTGGGCTTTCCTTTGACAAATTCCAATAAATCCTAGATTTCCCAGAATTCCGTGTTTTCCGGAACATTTTTCCCATTCAATATGAATTGTCCATTTTTCAAACTTCCATCATTTCCACATTTTTCTACTTATTCATACCATTCAACATATTCCACCATCCTGGAAATCCGAACTACCCTTTTTCCAAGTTGAAAAGAATTCCAGGTTTTTCCAGTATTCCTGGTTTTCCAAAGCCCTATTTCCATCCTTTTTTTCTGGCGACTACTCCTCCCACATTTTTCAACCCACTTCAACCGTTCCAACATCAAAACATTCCTTTTAATCAGGACAAAAAATTAAATTCTTTTTTGAACTGGAAAAATTCCCAGTTTTCCCTAAATTCCAGGAATTCCGTAATTCCATTTCTAAATTCAACATGTTACTACTAAAACATTTCTCAACCTATTTTGAACAATTTGAACACCAAACATTTTAACTCATTCAGACCATTCAAGTTGGGTTTTTTTTTTTTACCATTTTCCCAAAAAATCCAGCTTTTCCCGAAATTCCCATTTTTTTCTGATTGGGACATTCTTCAAAGTTCCACAATTCCCACATTTTTCATCAGATTCAAACCGTTCCAACTTCAAACTGTTCAGACTATTCGGGAATTGCGGGCTTTCCCTTGACAAATTCCAATAAATCCTAGATTTCCCAGAATTCCCGGTTTTCCGGGACATTTTTCCCGTTTAATATGAATTGTCAATTTTTCAAACTTCCATCATTTCCACATTTTTCTACTTATTCATACCATTCAACATATTCCACCATCCTGGAAATCCGAACTACCTTTTTTCCAAGTTGAAAAGAATTCCAGGATTTTCCAGTATTCCTGGTTTTCCAAAGCCCTATTTCCATCCTTTTTTTCTGGCGACTACTCCTCCCACATTTTTCAACCCACTTCAACCGTTCCACCGTCAAAACATTCCTCTTAATCAGGACAAAAAATTAAATTCTTTATTGAACTGGAAAAATTCCCAGTTTTCCCAAAATTCCAGGAATTCCGTAATTCCATTTCTAAATTCAACATGTTACTACTAAAACATTTCTCGACCTATTTTGAAAAATTTGAACACCAAACATTTTAAATCATTCAGACCATTCAAGTTTTTTTTTTTTACCATTTTCCCAAAAAATCCAGCTTTTCCCGAAATTCCCAATTTTTCTGATTGGGACATTCTTCAAAGTTCCACAATTCCCACATTTTTAATCAGGTTCAAACCGTTCCAACTTCAAACTGTTCAGACTATTCGGGAATCGCGGGCTTTCCCTTGACAAATTCCAAAAAAATCCTAGATTTCCCAGAATTCCCGGTTTTCCATGACATTTTTCCCATTCAATATGAATTGTCCATTTTTCAAACTTCCATCATGTCCACATTTTTCGACTTATTCCTCAACTAAATATGGGTTGTGTCATGTCTGTATTATCATGTTATGTTTTAAGTCATGTTTTGTTTAGTTTCTGTCTTTTCACTCCCTTGTCTGGTCACCATAGCAACCATTAGTTTTCACCTGTCACGTCACGCACCTGTTTCACGTTTTGAGTCACGCACCTGCTTTCACTAATCATGTCCATAGTATTTAAGTTCATTCATTTTCTGTTGTTCGTCCTGACGACCTCAACACATTTATGCTCTGTTCATGCCTGATACTTCTTTTCATGTCAATTCCTCAAGCCAAGTAAGTTTTTGTTCCATATTTATAGTCTTTTTGGTTTCATAGTTTGTTCTCCGCCATTGTGCGTGTTTTTTTGTTTGTACTTTTTGCTATAGTCTTTTGTAGTGATGGGTTGATGAGGCGTCATGAAGCGTTTCGACACATTGCAAAACTGTATTGATACTGTGTCGATACTGTGTCACTAAATACTGACATCTGCTGGACATTAAAAATCCCTACAGGCAACCTATGGACCGACTCAACTGACACTGATTTGATGCCCTAGTACAGGGGTCACCAACCTTTTTGAAACCAAAAACTACTTCTTGGGTACTGATTAATGCGAAGGGCTACCAGTTTGATATAATAAATATATATATTGTCATTTGTAAGTTACACGTAAGTGTGATTTAAACAAAAATAGCTAAATAAATAAATTTATATATATAAAAAAATGGGTATTTCTGTCTGTCATTCCGTCGTACATTTTTTTTTCCTTTTACGGAAGGTTTTTTTGTAGAGAATAAATGATCAAAAAAAACACTTAATTGAACGGTTTAAAAGAGGAGAAAACAAGAAAAAATTTAAAATAAAATTTTGAAACATAGTTTATCTTCAATTTCGACTCTTTATAATTCAAAATTCAACCGACAAAAAGAAGAGAAAAACTAGCTTATTTGAATCTTTTTGAAAAAATTTAAAAAAGAATTTATGGAACATCATTAGTAATTTTTCCTAATTAAGATACATTTTAGAATTTTGATGACATGTTTTAAATGGGTTAAAATCCAATCTGCACTTTGTTAGAATATTTAACAAAGACAAATCAGTATTTCTTCTAGATTTTCCAGAACAAATTTTTTTAATTCAAAATACTTTGAAATAAGATTTAAATTGATTCTACAGATTTTCCAGATTTGTCAGAATATTTTTTTTTGAATTTTAATCATAGTAAGTTTGAAGAAATATTTCACAAATATTCTTCGTCGAAAAAACAGAAGCTAAAATATATTATTCTTTACAATAAAAAATAAATAAATTTACTTGAACATTGATTTAAATTGTCAGGAAAGGAACCAAGTCTTGACAGGTTGAAAAGGATTTGCAAATCATTGTATTCTGTTTATATTTACATCCAACACAATTTCCCAACTCATATGGAAACGGGGTTTGTACTTAGATTTCAGTTGTTGCGGTGCAGTTTGTGTTACAGATGTAAAAAAGATGTTGCATATAAAGCGCAATGTTTCAACGACAGACATCTGTAGTGCTTCATTGCTACACAGTCACGAGGAACAGGACCTTGGTTTGGGGGTCCAAGGGTGTTCACTTTGATCAAAGTGTCTTTTTTTTTGGTCCCCTTTGGCATCAGACACCTTTCGGAGAGTTGTTTCATAGGTGTGGATTAAAGTAAGTGGGCTGCACAAATCCAGTGGACATGAAGGGATGCAGGAGCCCCCCAGTGGAGGAAAGCGGGACAGGTCCGGCCGTGTGGAAGATGACGTTCCCGGAACTGAAGGACTGCTGGAATCCGGCCTGGCCCGGCCCGCATGTGCCCTGACCGGGACTGATGATTGCACCGGAGGTGGGCGGCAATGTGCTGTCCGCCCCCGGATTCTGCTTCTTCCACTTGGTCCGCCTGTTCTGGAACCAGATCTTGACCTGCGTTTCAGTCAGACTCAAGGACAGGGCCAGGTTGAGCCTCTCGCACACCGACAGGTACCGGGTGGCGCGGAACTTGTTCTCCAGCGCCACCAGCTGTTCGTAAGTGAAGGCCGTCCGGGCGCGGCGGGGCTTGGCGCCGCTCGGGTCTTGGCGCCGCCTTTTGTGCGAGGAGGGGTCCGGCGGGGTGACCGCGGAGTCCTCTGATGAGTGGTCCGGGTCACTGGGGAGACCCTGGGTGCTGTCAGCTGCTGGGCTGAGGAGGAGGGGGTCCACAGTGAGTGGGTGGGGGGCGGCGGGTGTGGGCTGGTCGTCTTCCAAGTCCTCCCCTGAGGGAACAGGAACAAAACATGAGCTGGGATCGAAATCATCATAGACCTTACAGTATGGAAGGGATTCATGGCCCCCGTCCCTGGCCGGTTAATCATTTTGCAATGCAGTCTGTTGAAAATGATGGAAAGTTCTACTTTGTTGTCATTACTCGGTCGGTCCACTTGCAATATTTTACGATTGGGGCTTCTGCTCCGTCATGTTCTGTGAAATTTAATGTTTTGTATAAACTAGGACTAGGGTTGTCCCGATACCAATATTTGGGTACTGGCACTAAAATGTATTTTGATACTTTTCGATACTTTTCTCAATAAATGTTCTGTTAATGTTTTGTATACACAGTACCAATATCTTACCGAGGACTAGGGTTGTCCCGATACCAATATTTTGGTACTGGCACTATAATGTGTTTCGATACTTTTCAATAACCTTTCGATACTTTTCTCAATAAATGTTCTATTAATGTTTTGTATAAACCAGTAGCTTCCCGAGGACTCGGATTGTCCCGATACCAATATTTTGGTACTGGCACTAAAATGTGTTTCGATACTTTTCAATAACCTTTCGATACTTTTCTCAATAAATGTTCTATTAATGTTTTGTATAAACCAATAGCTTACCGAGGACTAGGGTTGTCCCGATACGAATATTTGGGTACTGGCACTAAAATGTATTTTGATACTTTTCGATACTTTTCTCAATAAATGTTCTGTTAATGTTTTGTATATACAGTACCAATATCTTACCGAGGACTAGGGTTGTCCCGATACCAATATTTTGGTACTGGCACTAAAATGTATTTCGATACCTTGCGATACTTTTCTCAATAAATGTTCTATTAATGTTTTGTATAAACCAATAGCTTACCTAGGACTAGGGTTGTCCCGATACCAATATTTTGGTACTGGCACTATAATGTGTTTCGATACTTTTCAATAACCTTTCGATACTTTTCTCAATAAATGTTCTATTAATGTTTTGTATAAACCAGTAGCTTCCCGAGGACTCGGATTGTCCCGATACCAATATTTTGGTACTGGCACTAAAATGTGTTTCGATACTTTTCAATAACCTTTCGATACTTTTCTCAATAAATGTTCTATTAATGTTTTGTATAAACCAATAGCTTACCGAGGACTAGGGTTGTCCCGATACGAATATTTGGGTACTGGCACTAAAATGTATTTTGATACTTTTCGATACTTTTCTCAATAAATGTTCTGTTAATGTTTTGTATATACAGTACCAATATCTTACCGAGGACTAGGGTTGTCCCGATACCAATATTTTGGTACTGGCACTAAAATGTATTTCGATACCTTTCGATACTTTTCTCAATAAATGTTCTATTAATGTTTTGTATAAACCAATATTTTACCTAGGACTAGGGTTGTCCCGATACCAATATTTTGGTACTGGCACTAAAATGTATTTTGATACTTTTCGATACTTTTCTCAATAAATGTTCTATTAATGTTTTGTATAAACCAGTAGCTTCCCGAGGACTCGGATTGTCCCGATACCAATATTTTGGTACTGGCACTAAAACGTATTTCAATACTTTTCGATACCTTTTGATACTTTTCTCAATAAATGTTCTATTAATGTTTTGTAAAAACCAATAGCTTACCTAGGACTAGTGTTGTCCCGATACCAATATTTTGGTACTGGCACTAAAATGTATTTTGATACTTTTCGATACTTTTCTCAATAAATGTTCTGTTAATGTTTTGTATACACAGTACCAATATCTTACCGAGGACTAGGGTTGTCCCGATACCAATATTTTGGTACTGGCACTAAAATGTATTTCGATACTTATCAATAACCTTTCGATTCTTTTCAATGAAATCTTGGTTAGACTTTGTTAATTATAGACTATATGATGTGAGACTTTCATATCACGTCAAACGGACCAAACTCTGCCGCAAAGTTAATAACAACAAAATTAGAATTTGGAAAAATTATTTTAAAGATTGAAAGTTGCCATCAATCCCACGTGGGTGCTCGGGCCCCGAAGCACCCACGGGATCGGGGCCTATGCTGGCAACCACAGACTGGTAGTACATCCACAAGAGTTTCTTCCAGAGCCTCCTCAGGAAGTACAGCCTGCTCTGTTCTTTCCTGTACAAATGGTCCGTGTTAACAGTTCAGTCCAGCTTCTTGTCCACGCACACCCCGAGGTACTTGAATGAGTCCACGGTCCGTACCTCGACTCCCTCGATCACAACAGGTTGTGAGCTTGGACTCGACCTCCCAAAGTCAATGACCAGCTCCTTGGTCTTTGACGGATTGAGCTGCAAGAGGTTCCTGTGGCACCAGACAGCAAAGTCCCTCACTAGGCTCCCAAACTCCTCCTCTCTGCCGTCCCTGATGGACCCGACGATGGCTGTGTCATCCGCCAACTTCTGGATGTGACGCAGCTCCGAGTTGTAGCAGAAGTCAGCAGTGAAGAGAAGAGGGGCCAGCACCGTTCCCTGCGGTGCTCTGGTACTGCTGATCCCGGTGTCAGACCTGATGTTCTTCAATCTGACGTACCGTGGCCTATCGGTATCAAAGTACGCCCACAATTCTTCAACTGAACTCGGTGTGGATCTACACTAGATCTATTTGTTGACTATTGTTGATGAAGGTCCTGAATGGACAAGGATGCTCCTTGAAGTAAAACCTGGACAAGGATGCTCCTTGAAGTAAAACCTGGACAAGGATTCTCCTTGAAGAAAAACCTCTACAAGGATGCTCCTTGTAGTAAAACCTTGACAAGGATGCTCCTTGAAGTAAAACCTGGACAAGGATGCTCCTTGAAGTAAAACCTCTACAAGGATGCGCCTTAAAGTAAAACCTTGACAAGGATTCTCCTTGAAGTAAAACCTCTACAAGGATGTGCCTTGAAGTAAAACCTTGACAAGGATTCTCCTTGAAGTAAAACCTTGACAAGGATTCTCCTTGAAGTAAAACCTCTACAAGGATGTGCCTTGAAGTAAAACTTTGAAAAGAATTATCCTTGAAGTAAAACCTTGACAAGGATTCTCCTTGAAGTAAAACCTCTACAAGGATGTGCCTTGAAGTAAAACCTTGACAAGGATTCTCCTTGAAGTAAAACCTTGACAAGGATTCTCCTTGAAGTAAAACCTCTACAAGAATTCTCCTTGAAGTAAAACCTTGACAAGGATGCTCCTTGAAGTAAAACCTCTACAAAGATGCGCCTTGAAGTAAAACCTGGACAAGGATGCTCCTTGATGTAAAACTTTGACAAGAATTCTCCTTGAAGCAAAACCTTGACAAGGATTCTCCTTGAAGTAAAACCTCTACAAGGATGTGCCTTGAAGTAAAACCTTGGCAAGGATTCTCCTTGAAGTAAAACCTTGACAAGGATTCTCCTTGAAGTAAAACCTTGACAAGAATTCTCCTTGAAGTAAAACCTCTACAAGAATTCTCCTTGAAGTAAAACCTTGACAAGGATTCTCCTTGAAGTAAAACATCTACAAAGATGCTCCTTGAAGTAAAACCTCTACAAGGATGCGCCTTGAAGTAAAACCTGGACAAGGATGCTCCTTGATGTAAAACTTTGATAAGAATTCTCCTTGAAGTAAAACCTTGACAAGGATTCTCCTTGAAGTAAAACCTCTACAAGGATGCGCCTTGAAATAAAACTTTGACAAGAATTCTCCTTGAAGTAAAACCTCTACAAGGATGCGTCTTGAAGTAAAACCTCTACAAGGATGCGCCTTGAAGTAAAACCTCTACAAGGATGCGCCTTGAAGTAAAACATTGACAAGGATGCGCCTTGAAGTAAAACATTGACAAGGATTCTCCTTGAAGTAAAACCTCTACAAGGATGCGCCTTGAAGTAAAACCTGGACAAGGATGCTCCTTGAAGCAACACCTCTACAAGGATGCGCCTTGAAGTAAAACCTTGACAAGAATTCTCCTTGAAGTAAAACCTTGACAAGGATTCTCCTTGAAGTAAAACCTCTACAAGGATGCGCCTTGAAGTAAAACCTTGACAAGGATTCTCCTTGAAGTAAAACCTCTACAAGGATGTGCTTTTAAGTAAAACCTGGACAAGGATGCTCCTTGAAGTAAAACCTCTACAAGGATGCACCATGAAGTAAAACTTTGACAAGGATTCTCCTTGAAGTAAAACCTCTACAAGGATGTGCCTTGAAGTAAAACCTCTACAAGAATTCTCCTTGAAGTAAAACCTTGACAAGGATGCTCCTTGAAGTAAAACCTCTACAAAGATGCTCCTTGAAGTAAAACCTCTACAAGGATGGGCCTTGAAGTAAAACCTGGACAAGGATTCTCCTTGAAGTAAAACCTCTACAAAGATGCTCCTTGAAGTAAAACCTCTACAAGGATGGGCCTTGAAGTAAAACCTGGACAAGGATGCTCCTTGATGTAAAACTTTGACAAGGATTCTCCTTGAAGTAAAACCTTGACAAGGATTCTCCTTGAAGTAAAACCTGGACCAGGATGCTCCTTGAAGTAAAACCTCTACAAGGATGCACCTTGAAGTAAAACTTTGACAAGAATTCTCCTTGAAGTAAAACCTTGACAAGGATTCTCCTTGAAGAAAAACCTCTACTAGGATGCGCCTTGAAGTAAAACCTTGACAAGGATGCTCCTTGAAGTAAAACCTCTACAAAGATGCGCCTTGAAGTAAAACCTGGACAAGGATGCTCCTTGATGTAAAACTTTGACAAGAACTCTCTTTGAAGTAAAACCTTGACAAGGATTCTCCTTGAAGTAAAACCTCTACAAGGATGTGCCTTGAAGTAAAACCTTGACAAGGATTCTCCTTGAAGTAAAACCTTGACAAGGATTCTCCTTGAAGTAAAACCTCTACAAGGATGTGCTTTTAAGTAAAACCTAGACAAGGATTCTCCTTGAAGTAAAACCTCTACAAGGATGCACCTTGAAGTAAAACTTTGACAAGAATTCTCCTTGAAGTAAAACCTTGACAAGAATTATCCTTGAAGTAAAACCTTGACAAGGATTCTCCTTGAAGTAAAACCTCTACAAGGATGCGCCTTGAAGTAAAACTTTGACAAGAATTCTCCTTGAAATAAAACCTGGACAAGGATTCTCCTTGAAGTAAAACCTCTACAAGGATGTGCCTTGAAGTAAAACATTGACAAGGATTCTCCTTGAAGTAAAACCTCTACAAGGATGTGCTTTTAAGTAAAACCTTGACAAGGATTGTCCTTGAAGTAAAACCTCTACAAGGATGCACCTTGAAGTAAAACTTTGATAAGAATTCTCCTTGAAGTAAAACCTTGACAAGGATTCTCCTTGAAGTAATACCTTGACAAGGATTCTCCTTGAAGTAAAACCTCTACAAGGATGCTCCTTGAAGTAAAACCTCTACAAGGATGCGCCTTGAAGTAAAACCTGGACAAGGATGCTCCTTGAAGTAACACCTCTACAAGGATGCGTCTTGAAGTAAAACCTTGACAAGGATTCTCCTTGAAGTAAAACCTCTACAAGGATGCGTCTTGAAGTAAAACCTGGACAAGGATGCTCCTTGAAGTAAAACCTCTACAAGAATTCTCCTTGAAGTAAAACCTCTACAAGGATGCTCCTTGAAGTAAAACCTTGACAAGGATGCTCCTTGAAGTAAAACCTTGACAAGGATTCTCCTTGAAGTAAAACCTCTACAAGGATTCTCCTTGAAGTAAAACCTCTACAAGAATTCTCCTTGAAGTAAAACCTTGACAAGAATTCTCCTTGAAGTAAAACCTCTACAAGGATGCGTCTTGAAGTAAAACCTGGACAAGGATTCTCTTTGAAGTAAAACCTTGACAAGGATGCTTCTTGAAGTAGAACCTGGACAAGGATGCTTCTTGAAGTAAAACCTTGACAATGATTCTCCTTGAAGTAAAACCTCTACAAGGATGCGTCTTGAAGTAAAACCTCTACAAGGATGCGCCTTGAAGTAAAACCTTGACAAGGATTCTCTTTGCTGTAAAACCTCTACAAGGATGCTTCTTGAAGTAAAACCTGTAAGTCGTGTTCGTGTTCTTGATAGATTTCCTCTTCTAGAGCATCTTCGGTCGTCCCTTCTTCAGGGTGTCCTGGCCGTAGTGGACTCGGAGAAGCCAAAAACTGTTGTTGGCTTCCTGTGGTCACGGCGGCAGAAAGATGGCGAGGTGGGAGCGGCCGACTAATCCTTCAATAATTTCTCGAGCAGATAGCGAGTCAAATGTCATGTTGCGGAAAGAAATCCCAGCTAAATCCAGCCGGGCCGTGACGTGCTAATGGATTTCATATTTGGCGGCGGGTCGATGAATGTCATCTATTTAGGGGGGTTAGATTGGGGGCTGAGACGTGGGGGGGCGGGGGGTGGGGGGTGTACCTGCCAGGTGCTGCAGGGAGATATGCAGCATTCAGTAATGGGATATCGATCAAAGCGTCCTCAATGGGACCATTTAAACAATTATCTGGGCCTGCCTGCCCAATGCCAATCACACGCCGGGCGGGGCCCTTTGTGGCTCCCCTCCATGGCCCTGGGATGTAGCAGCCTTTGTGGCTCCCCTCCATGGCCACGCAGCCGTGGAAATTAGGGGAAGGTCACACAATGAGGAATCCGATTGGGGGGGGGATAAATAATGTTGACTTCCTGGGGAGAATCTTAACTTGCAGACTAGGACTGGGCGATATGGCCGTCTATTAATATTTGGATATTTTTAGGCCATGTCACGATACACCATATATACCGTATTTTTCGGGCTATAAGTCGCAGTTTTTTTCACAGTTTGGCCGGGGGTGCGACTTATACTCAGGAGCGACTTATGTGTGAAATGCTTTTAGAAAGTCACGTGACCGATCATGAGCTGTTTCGGTCACGTGACCGATACGCCAACTGTGTCGCACTGACGCCTCCTCTGTGCCCTGTGAGCGGCTCTTTTCTACAGCCGGAGAAATAATAACTAAGAAGAGAAAGCGTACATTGGAAAAACTGTTTTTCAAAAAAAAATAAAAATGTGTAAAAAAAATAAATAATAATTTCCCAGTCCACAAGCATCCTCATCCACAACACGTTCTCTTACATTTCCATGTTATGATACATGTTCACATTATTTATTGACTGGATCTAAAAAATAATAAATATATAAAATAAATAATAAATGATAAAATAAATAAAATAAAAAATATATTTTTATTTAAATGAAGTTATGAAATAATCCTAAATTAAGGATGCTCCTTGAAGTAAAACCTCTACAAGAATTCTCCTTGAAGTAAAACCTTGACAAGGATTCTACTTGAAGTAAAACCTTGACAAGGTTTCTCCTTGAAGTAAAACCTCTACAAGGATGTGCCTTGAAGTAAAACTTTGACAAGAATTCTCCTTGAAGTAAAACCTTGACAAGGATTCTACTTGAAGTAAAGCCTCTACAAGGATGCGCCTTGAAGTAAAACTTTGACAAGAATTCTCCTTGAAGTAAAACCTTGACAAGGATTCTCCTTGAAGTAAAACCTCTACAAGGATGCGCCTTGAAGTAAAACCTGGACAAAGATGCTCCTTGAAGTAACACTTCTACAAGGATGCGCCTTAAAGTAAAACCTTGACAAGGATTCTCCTTGAAGTAAAACCTCTACAAGGATGTGCCTTGAAGTAAAACTTTGACAAGGATTCTCCTTGAAGTAAAACCTTGACAAGGATGCGCCTTTAAGTAAAACCTTGACAAGGATTCTCCTTGAAGTAAAACCTTGACAATGATTCTCCTTGAAGTAAAACCTCTACAAGAATTCTCCTTGAAGTAAAACCTTGACAAGGATGCTCCTTGAAGTAAAACCTCTACAAGGATGCGCCTTGAAGTAAAACCTTGACAAGGATTCTCCTTGAAGTAAAACCTTGACAAGGATTCTCCTTGAAGTAAAACCTCTACAAGGATGCGCCTTGAAGTAAAACTTTGACAAGGATTCTCTTTGAAGTAAAACTTCTACAAGGATGTGCCTTGAAGTAAAACTTTGACAAGAATTCTCCTTGAAGTAAAACCTTGACAAGGATTCTACTTGAAGTAAAGCCTCTACAAGGATGCGCCTTGAAGTAAAACTTTGACAAGAATTCTCCTTGAAGTAAAACCTTGACAAGGATTCTCCTTGAAGTAAAACCTCTACAAGGATGCGCCTTGAAGTAAAACCTGGACAAAGATGCTCCTTGAAGTAACACTTCTACAAGGATGCGCCTTAAAGTAAAACCTTGACAAGGATTCTCCTTGAAGTAAAACCTCTACAAGGATGTGCCTTGAAGTAAAACTTTGACAAGGATTCTCCTTGAAGTAAAACCTTGACAAGGATGCGCCTTTAAGTAAAACCTTGACAAGGATTCTCCTTGAAGTAAAACCTTGACAATGATTCTCCTTGAAGTAAAACCTCTACAAGAATTCTCCTTGAAGTAAAACCTTGACAAGGATGCTCCTTGAAGTAAAACCTCTACAAGGATGCGCCTTGAAGTAAAACCTTGACAAGGATTCTCCTTGAAGTAAAACCTTGACAAGGATTCTCCTTGAAGTAAAACCTCTACAAGGATGCGCCTTGAAGTAAAACTTTGACAAGGATTCTCTTTGAAGTAAAACCTCTACAAGGATGCGCCTTGAAATAAAACTTTGACAAGGATTCTCCTTGAAGTAAAACCTTGACAAGGCTTGGTTTATATTATTGTATATACTAGGTCAGGGGTCGGCAACCCAAAATGTTGAAAGAGCCATATTGGACCAAAAATACAAAAAAAAAATCTGTCTGGAGCCGCAAAAAATTAAAAGCCACATTACATACAGATAGTGTGTCATGAGATATAAATTGAATTAAGAGGACTTAAAGGAAACTAAATGACCTCAAATATAGCTACAAATGAGGCATAATGATGCAATATGTACATATAGCTAGCCTAAATAGCATGTTAGCATCGATTAGCTTGCAGTCATGCAGTGACCAAATATGTCTGATTAGCACTCCAACAAGTCAATAACATCAACAAAACTCACCTTTCATGCACAACCTTAAACGTTTGGTGGACAAAATGAGACAGAAAAAGAAGTGGCATAAAACACGCCCTAGAAAGTTATACATGTAAACAAACTACAGTGAGTTCAAGGACCGCCAAAATTAGTAGGACAAAACGGCGCTCGCCAAATACTCGAATCAGTGAAGCATGTTTAATATAAACAGTGTGCTTTATAACAATTAGGGAGGTTTGTGTCATGTTTGTCCTCCTCCAGAAACCATATTAAAACAAAAAATAGATTGTTCTCCCCTCATCTTTTTCCATTTTTCATACATTTCTGAAAAAGCTCCAGAGAGCCACTAGGGCGGCGCTAAAGAGCCGCATGTGGCTCTAGAGCCGCGAGTTGCCGACCCCTGTACTAGGTCATAAAATCAGTGTCAGTTGAGTGGGTCCATAGGTTGCCTGTAGGGATTTTTAATGTCCAGCAGATGTCAGTATTTAGTGACACAGTATCGACACAGTATCAATACAGTTTTGCAATGTGTCGAAACGCTTCATGACGCCTCATCAACCCATCACTAGCGTAAAATATCAAATAATATTATTGATCTCATTCACGACTAGACCAGGGGTCGGCAACCTTTACCAGTCAAAGAGCCATTTTGACCAGTTTCACAAATTATAGAAAACAATGGGAGCCGCAAAAATTTTTGAAATTTTAAATGAAATAACACTGTATATGAAATTTTTTTGGGGCTTTGTGCTATGTATAAACCAGGGGTCTCAGACACGATGCCCACAACTTTATATGGAATTGCGGCACGCGGGTTTTGAATGAATAGCGATTGTCAGCGTCATGCATGCCGTGATGGTACAACTTATAGCGCCCACTACCACCAGCGTGCCTGATCAGTCACATGATGTATGATGCTTCCGCTTGCTCACGGAGGTGACAGCAAGGCGTACTTACTCAACAACCACACAGGTTACACTGACGGTGTCGGTTTAAAAAAAACTTTAACACTCTTACTAATAATGCGCCACACTTTGAACCAAAACCAAACAAGAATGACGAACACATTTCGGGAGAACATCTGCACCTTAACACAACATAAACACAACAGGACAAATACCCAGAATCCCATGCAGCCCTAACTCTTCCGGGATACTACAAATGTTGGGTCTGGCACGCTGTCAATACAGATTGTAGAGGGCGCCAAATGTTGTACCATCATGGCACGCCCTTAGTATAGCTTTAAGGGTGAAAATCGGTGAATATTAATCCCAGGAGTTTTCTGCGAGAGGCCACTGAAATCCGGAAGTCTCACGGGACAATTGGGGGGGTTCAGCAAGTAAGCTGCTGAGCCGCATCAGAGTGATCAAAGAGCCGCATGCGGCTTCCGGAGCCGCGGGTTGCCGACCCCCTGGACTAGACGTATAAGATTTCATGGGATTTAGCGATTAGGAGTGACAGATTGTTTGGTAAACGTATAGCATGTTCTATATGTTATAGTTATTTGAATGACTCTTACCATAATATGTTACGTTAACATACCAGTTGGTTATTTATTCCTCATATAAAAATCCTATTTTTATGGTTAATTTACTCTAAATTTCTACTGTAATTTTTCTATTTTTTTTAAATAGTTTATAAAACTGTCGAATTGAAGACATTATCTGTAAATAAACAATCCGCCTGTTATTTTAAGTAATATGCCAGTAATGACAAACTATGTATACTTCTATTTTTTTTTTACAGAAAAATACCAAATTAATTATACATAGCATTTCCTGTTTTCTTAAATTACTTTCAAATTCATGTAAAATTAAAGCTGCAAGCAGCATTGGTCGGTCCCACAAACTTGGCAGGTGCTAGTCCTAAGTGTCCCAATACTTTTGTCCAGTGTTAGTCCCAAGTGTCCCAATACTTTTGTCCAGTTTTAGTCCCAAGTGTCCCAATGCTTTTGTCAAGTTGTAGTCCTAAGTGTCCCAATACTTTTGTCCAGTGTAAGTGTCCCAATACTTTTGTCCAGTGTAAGTGTCCCAATACTTTTGTCCAGTGTTAGTCCCAAGTGTCCCAATACTTTTGTCCAGTTTTAGTCCCAAGTGTCCCAATGCTTTTGTCAAGTTGTAGTCCTAAGTGTCCCAATACTTTTGTCCAGTGTAGATGTCCCAATACTTTTGTCCAGTGGTAGTCCTAAGTGTCCCAATATTTTTGTCCAGTTTTCATCCTAAGTGTCCCAATACTTTTGTCTACGTTTAGTCCGAAGTGTCCCAATACTTTTGTTCAGTGGTATTCCTAAATGTCCCAATACTTTTGTCAAGTTAAAGTCCTAAGTGTCCCAATACTTTTGTCCAGTGTAAGTGTCCCAATACTTTTGTCCAGTGTTCGTCATAAGTGTCCCAATACTTTTGTCCAGTGTAAGTGTCCCAATACTTTTGTCCAGTGTTCGTCATAAGTGTCCCAATACTTTTGTCCAGTGGTAGTCATAAGTGTCCCAATACTTTTGTCAAGTTGTAGTCCCAAGTGTCCCAATACTTTTGTTCAGGTTTCGTCGTAAGTGTCCCAATACGTTTGTCCAGTGGTAGTCATACGTGTCCCAATACTTTTGTCAATGTTTAGTCCGAAGTGTCCCAATACTTTTGTCAATGTTTAGTCCGAAGTGTCCCAATACTTTTGTCAAGTTAAAGTCTTAAGTGTCCCAATACTTTTGTCCAGTGTTCGTCATAAGTGTCCCAATACTTTTGTCCAGTGGTAGTCATAAGTGTCCCAATACTTTTGTCAAGTTGTAGTCCCAAGTGTCCCAATACTTTTGTCCAGTTTTCGTGCTATGTGTCCCAATGCTTTTGTCAAGTTGTAGTCCTAAGTGTCCCAATACTTTTGTCCAGTGGTAGTCATACGTGTCCCAATACTTTTGTCAATGTTTAGTCCGAAGTGTCCCAATACTTTTGTCAATGTTTAGTCCGAAGTGTCCCAATACTTTTGTTCAGTGGTATTCCTAAGTGTCCCAATACTTTTGTCAAGTTAAAGTCTTAAGTGTCCCAATACTTTTGTCCAGTGTTTGTCATAAGTGTCCCAATACTTTTGTCCAGTGGTAGTCATAAGTGTCCCAATACTTTTGTCCAGTGTTAGTCCCAAGTGTCCCAATACTTTTGTCCAGTTTTAGTCCCAAGTGTCCCAATCCTTTTGTCAAGTTGTAGTCCTAAGTGTCCCAATACTTTTGTCCAGTGTAGATGTCCCAATACTTTTGTCCAGTGGTAGTCCTAAGTGTCCCAATATTTTTGTCCAGTTTTCGTCCTAAGTGTCCCAATACTTTTGTCTACGTTTAGTCCGAAGTGTCCCAATACTTTTGTTCAGTGGTATTCCTAAATGTCCCAATACTTTTGTCAAGTTAAAGTCCTAAGTGTCCCAATACTTTTGTCCAGTGTAAGTGTCCCAATACTTTTGTCCAGTGTTCGTCATAAGTGTCCCAATACTTTTGTCCAGTGGTAGTCATAAGTGTCCCAATACTTTTGTCAAGTTGTAGTCCCAAGTGTCCCAATACTTTTGTCCAGGTTTCGTCGTAAGTGTCCCAATACTTTTGTCCAGTGGTAGTCATACGTGTCCCAATACTTTTGTCAATGTTTAGTCCGAAGTGTCCCAATACTTTTGTTCAGTGGTATTTCTAAATGTCCCAATACTTTTGTCAAGTTAAAGTCCTAAGTGTCCCAATACTTTTGTCCAGTGTAAGTGTCCCAATACTTTTGTCCAGTGTTCGTCATAAGTGTCCCAATACTTTTGTCCAGTGGTAGTCATAAGTGTCCCAATACTTTTGTCAAGTTGTAGTCCCAAGTGTCCCAATACTTTTGTCCAGGTTTCGTCGTAAGTGTCCCAATACTTTTGTCCAGTGGTAGTCATACGTGTCCCAATACTTTTGTCAATGTTTAGTCCGAAGTGTCCCAATACTTTTGTCAAGTTAAAGTCTTAAGTGTCCCAATACTTTTGTCCAGTGGTAGTCATAAGTGTCCCAATACTTTTGTCAAGTTGTAGTCCCAAGTGTCCCAATACTTTTGTCCAGGTTTCGTCGTAAGTGTCCCAATACTTTTGTCCAGTGGTAGTCATACGTGTCCCAATACTTTTGTCAATGTTTAGTCCGAAGTGTCCCAATACTTTTGTTCAGTGGTATTCCTAAGTGTCCCAATACTTTTGTCAAGTTAAAGTCTTAAGTGTCCCAATACTTTTGTCCAGTGTTCGTCATAAGTGTCCCAATACTTTTGTCCAGTGGTAGTCATAAGTGTCTCAATACTTTTGTCAAGTTGTAGTCCCAAGTGTCCCAATACTTTTGTCCAGTTTTCGTGCTATGTGTCCCAATACTTTTGTCCAGTGGTAGTCATAAGTGTCCCAATATTTTTGTCTACTTTTAGTCCGAATTGTCCCAATACTTTTGTTCAGTGGTATTTCTAAATGTCCCAATACTTTTGTCAAGTTAAAGTCCTAAGTGTCCCAATACTTTTGTCCAGTGTAAGTGTCCCAATACTTTTGTCCAGTGTTCGTCATAAGTGTCCCAATACTTTTGTCCAGTGGTAGTCATAAGTGTCCCAATACTTTTGTCAAGTTGTAGTCCTAAGTGTCCCAATACTTTTGTCCAGGTTTCGTCGTAAGTGTCCCAATACTTTTGTCCAGTGGTAGTCATACGTGTCCCAATACTTTTGTCAATGTTTAGTCCGAAGTGTCCCAATACTTTTGTCAAGTTAAAGTCTTAAGTGTCCCAATACTTTTGTCCAGTGTTCGTCATAAGTGTCCCAATACTTTTGTCCAGTGGTAGTCATAAGTGTCCCAATACTTTTGTCAAGTTGTAGTCCCAAGTGTCCCAATACTTTTGTCCAGTTTTCGTGCTATGTGTCCCAATACTTTTGTCCAGTGGTAGTCATAAGTGTCCCAATATTTTTGTCTACTTTTAGTCCGAATTGTCCCAATACTTTTGTTCAGTGGTATTTCTAAATGTTCCAATACTTTTGTCAAGTTAAAGTCCTAAGTGTCCCAATACTTTTGTCCAGTGTAAGTGTCCCAATACTTTTGTCCAGTGTTCGTCATAAGTGTCCCAATACTTTTGTCCAGTGGTAGTCATAAGTGTCCCAATACTTTTGTCAAGTTGTAGTCCCAAGTGTCCCAATACTTTTGTCCAGGTTTCGTCGTAAGTGTCCCAATACTTTTGTCCAGTGGTAGTCATACGTGTCCCAATACTTTTGTCAATGTTTAGTCCGAAGTGTCCCAATACTTTTGTTCAGTGGTATTCCTAAGTGTCCCAATACTTTTGTCAAGTTAAAGTCTTAAGTGTCCCAATACTTTTGTCCAGTGTTCGTCATAAGTGTCCCAATACTTTTGTCCAGTGGTAGTCATAAGTGTCCCAATACTTTTGTCAAGTTGTAGTCCCAAGTGTCCCAATACTTTTGTCCAGTTTTCGTCCTAAGTGTCCCAATACTTTTGTCCAGTGGTAGTCATAAGTGTCCCAATACTTTTGTCAAGTTGTAGTCCCAAGTGTCCCAATACTTTTGTCCAGTTTTCGTCCTAAGTGTCCCAATACTTTTGTCCAGTGGTAGTCATAAGTGTCCCAATACTTGTGTCTACTTTTAGTCCGAATTGTCCCAATACTTTTGTGTAGTGTACCTACCTTGTCTGCATTGTGTGGGCACGCTGGTGCTTCCTGCTTTTAAGCAGCCATCTTGAAAAAACAGCAGCATCAGCGCAAAGGTTCTTTGAAGGGTCATAAAATCAAAACCGGAGCAGGTATCAAAGCTCTTTCGCCAACTTTTAATCAGAAGGGTTCAGTCTCTCTCCTGTGTTAGTTTGAAGCCGAAACAACAAACGCGCTCAGAGGAGATAATGTTTGAAGAAAGGTGACCGGTTTTTACAAAAATGTTGTTTTGAAGGGGGAATAGCAAACTTCCTGTTGATTTTTGCTGGGGGTTGTCAATTTATGAAATGTAGGTCTAAGTTAGACTCCGACCTTCCCAGTGGGAGTTACAGGCAGTTTTGTCATTTTTTTCTTCCAAGGAGCAGTTTTTTCTGCGTTTTATTCAAAATTGCGCTAGAGCGCAATTTTGATATTTGGGGTTAGGTTTTTTATAAGATCGCAATTTTTGCCAGTCCTGATGTGTGCGTTCAGTTTGGTGAGTTTTGAAGCGTGTTAAGGGGGTCAAATTACAGCTCAAAGAGGCAAAAGTTACTGTTTTTAGTACTTTTTTGTCTTGAAGGGGGAATAAAGAATAAAACCTTACAAATTCAATAGGTCCTTATGTCCCATTGCATAAGGACTCCCTTTGGGAGTCCTTATACAATGGGCCATGCGGGCCCTAATTACAGTAATTATCTTTCATTAAATATGTAGCTTGTTATATAAAAGTCTATGTCCATACTAACAATTTAACAGTTTTATATGTAATTTTAAGGTAAATCTTGTTTTTTTAATATTTATGTGTATTTTTACATTCAAGTTGAAAAATATATGTAGCCTGTTATATGAAGGTTTATGCTCATACTAACAATTTAACATTTTTCTCTGTAATGTGATTGTTATATTAAAGTGTACATCCATACTAACAATCCTAACAGTTTTATATGTAATTTTAGGGTAAATCTGAGGGTTTTTTTTTAGTTCGTGTATTTTTGCATTCAAATCTGTAATCAAATATGTAGTTTGTTATGTAGAGGTTTATGCCCATACTTACAATCTAACATTTTTCTCTGTAGTGTAAAGGTAAATCTTATTCATTTACTGGTACTTACCGTATTATTTTGGACTATAAGTCGCAGTTTTTTTCACAGTTTGGCCGGGCTCCAGTGCGACTTATATATGTTTTTTTCTTTTTTTTATTATGCATTTTCGGCAGGTGCGACTTATGCAAACGGACCACTCCGGACAGGACATGCAGGTAGGAACATGCTTTATTCTTTGAACAATCAAAGAAGCACCAAAAACAGAAAACAAGTTGAAGGAAACACGTGCCAATCGCACTCCAAGCTAACACTTAGCATAGGCTAGGAGACAAGGCAAAACTCACGTAACCGGTTTGCATGTAGCAAACAATGACGCCAGGCCGACTGACTGGCAAAGGCAAGCTTAAATAATGCCCCTGATTAGTGCTCGGGAAGCAGGTGAGCGTGCGAACACTAATCAGAGACAGGTGGAAATAATAAGTAACCATGTTAACTAACAAGGGTGCACAAAAACAGGAACTAAGGGAGTCCAAAACTAACAGAACATAAAAACATGATCCGGACCACAAACGAGGCAATATGTTAACGCACACATCAGCAGCTTGCCTTTCAACCCCTTTTGAAATGTTTCTACTACAAATAAAATATCGCGATACATGTCCTTGTCGCAAGACTCTCCAATATATATCGCGATGTAGACCCCTATTGCCCCTACCTAGTGTGCAGTCTATCTTATTTCTGGGTAACACATGGCACACTGACAAAGCTTAACCTATAGTTACTATAACAATCTACAAGGTTACATTTCCTGTTTTCTTAAATTACTTTCAAATTCATGTAAAATTACAGTAATTATCTTTCAATAAATATGTAGCTTGTTCTATAAAAGTCTATGTCCATACTAACAATTTAACAGTTTTATATGTAATTTTAAGGTAAATCTTATTTATTTTAATATTTATGTGTATTTTTACATTCAAGTTGAAAAATATATGTAGCCTGTTATATGAAGGTTTATGCTCTTACTAACAATTTAACATTTTTCTCTGTAATATCATTGTTATATTAAAGTGTACATCCATACTAACAATCAGGGCCGGCCCGTGGCATAGGCCGTATAGGCAAATGCTAAGGGCGCCGTCCATCAGGGGGCGCCACGCCAGTGCCAAAAATGTTGGAGAAAAAAAAAAAGAAAAAAAAAGTTGTTACTATTATTTCTAAATACAAAAAATAATCTCACGTTAATTAAAATGCAAAGTAAAGCCTATTTAATAGAAATATTATTTGTTACAACATTACGCCCCCCCCTCCTCCCCACGCACGGTGCGCCCCCTCCCTTCCCGTATCATGACTCTTTTTGGACGTCACCACATCAAAAAATCAACACAAGATGTCAAAACGGCCAAAACTGTCAGGTGCCCAGGGAAGAAAAAAGAGAAAAGAAGAGGAGTAGAAACGAGAAAAGACAGAGTTAGCAGGTAGGTAACGTTAGCCTACATGAAATTATTTGTCTGTTACAGAATGTGATAGTAACCTGGCTTTTTAGCATTAAGCTAATGTTACATGATTCGGCAATTGCTAATCAATAAATAGCTAGTTCTGTTTTAACGTCGGGTTAATATTGTGGAGGAGGCTAAATTGTTATGGAAAATAATAATGTAACGTTAGGTAATTACAGTACTCCCACCTTACATTCCTCAGGGACATTTGTATTAGATCTTATAAGCAGGTGTTTTTTGTTTACATTGTTATTGCCTTCTGGTTAGCTAATGTTTGCCCTGCAGGTAATAGTCACTTTTCCACCCCTTTATATATTAGGTATAGTTGTAAGTAAAAAAAAAAGGTCAAAGACAAAGCTATTCGGCTTCTTGTGAGTATATACACTTCACTGCCGATGTGGGGGGGCGCCACCTAAAATCTTGCCTAGGGCGCCAGATTGATTAGGGCCGGGCCTGCTAACAATCCTAACAGTTTTATATGTAATTTTAGGGTAAATCTGAGGGTTTTTTTAGTTTGTGTATTTTTACATTCAAATATGTAATCAAATATGTAGTTTGTTATGTAGAGGTTTATGCCCATACTTACAATCTAACATTTTTCTCTGTAGTGTAAAGGTAAATCTTATTCATTTACTGGTACTTACCGTATTTTTCGGGCTATAAGTCGCAGTTTTTTTTCACAGTTTGGCCGGGCTCCAGTGCGACTTATATATGTTTTTTTCTTTTTTTATTATGCATTTTCGGCAAGTGCGACTTATACTCCGAAAAATACGGTATATAGTGTGTACCAAGCCACCTGGTGATGTCATAGTACGTACATTCCAATGAATCCGACAAAACTAAAATGAGTAAAAGCAGGTCCCTCAAGTCAGGAAACGTGCATTGCAATACTCCAGGCAGGAATTAGTTGAAGTAAAAACGATCAACTGTAAGCCCTTTAGGACAGCAACATGCTTGAAATGTTCAACCTCAAAAGAGCATCAAGATTTTTGCCATGTTAGGATTCTGATTATTGGATTTGAGACTTTTTAAAATTTGCAGGACCCCCATCTCCAAGTACTTTGCTACACTTATTCAGCCTGTTGTTCACTATTCTTTATTTATTAGGGCCCGCATGGCCCATTGCATAAGGACTCCCAAAGGGAGTCCTTATGCAATGGGACATAAGGACCTATTGAATTTGTAAGGTTTTATTCTTTATTCTTTATTCTTCCGCCGCCACATTAAACTGTAATTTGACCCACTTAACATGCTTCAAAACTCACCATATTTGACCCACACATCAGGACCTGCGAAAATTGCCTTTTTTTAAAAAAAAAACGAACCACAAAACTCAAAATTGCGCTCTAGCGCCCCCTAGGAAAAAAAAAAAACTGCCTGTAATTCCCACTAGGAAGGTCGGAGAGACATGAAACAAAAACCTTTATGTAGGTCTGACTTAGACCTACATTTCATAATAGTACATTCTCGGGCTAAAATCAACAGGAAGTTGGCAATTCCCCCTTCAAGACAAAAAAGTACTAAAAACAGTCACTTTTGCCTCTTTGAGCTGTAATTTGACCCCCTTAACATGCTTCAAAACTCACCAAACTGAACGCACACATCAGGACTGGCAAAAATTGTGATCTAATAAAAAAAACCTAACCCCAAATCTCAAAATTGTGCTCTAGCGCAATTCTTTAATAAAACGCACAAAAAACTGCTCCTCGGATGAAAAAACTGACAAAACTGCCTGTAACTCCCACTGGGAAGGTCGGAGAGACATGAAACAAAAACCTCTATGTAGGTCTCACTTAGACCTACATTTCATAAACTGACAACCCCCAGCAAAAATCAACAGGAAGTTTGCTATTCCCCCTTCAAAACTATTTTTTTGTAAAAACCGGTCACCTTCCTTCAAAAACTATCTCCTCTGAGAGCGTTTGTCATTTCGGCTTCAAACTAACACAGGAGAGAGATTAAACCCTTGTGTATAAAATAACAGAACAGCGTTTTAATACCTGCTCCGGTTTTGATTTTATGACCCTTCAAAGACCCGCTGCGCTGATGCTGCTGCGCTGCTGTTTTTTTAAGATGGCTGCTTAAAAGCAGGAAGCACCAACGTGCCCACACAATGCAGACAAGTGTAGGTACACTAGACAAAAGTATTGGGACACTTAGGCCGAAAACTGGACAAAAGTATTGGGACACTTAGGCCGAAAACTGGACAAAAGTATTGGGACACTTAGGCCGAAAACTGGACAAAAGTATTGGGACACTTGGGACTACAACTTGACAAAAGTATTGGGACACTTAGGACTACAACTTGCCAAAAGTATTGGGACACTTGGGACTACAACTTGACAAAAGTATTGGGACACTTAGGACTACAACTTGCCAAAAGTATTGGGACACTTGGGACCACAACTTGCCAAAAGTATTGGGACACTTGGGACTAAAACTGGACAAAAGTATTGGGACACTTAGGACTAGCACCTGCCAAATACGCGGGCCCGACCAACGCTGCTTGCAGCTTTAATTTTAAATTGCCTTTCAAATGTCTATTCTTGCTGTTGGCTTTTATCAAATACATTTCTCCAAAAAATGCGACTTATATATGTTTTTTTCCTTCTTTATTATGCATTTTCGGCCGGTGCGACTTATACTCCGAAAAATACGATGAGTGGATATTTAGCCTTAGCCTTGAATGAACACTTGATGCATATAATGACAGCAGTATGATGATTCTATGTGTCTACATTAAAACATTCTTCTTCATTAATATATGCTACTTTTAAACTCCCATGCAGAGAGGGAAACCACAACTAAAAGTGTATTTATTAAACAGTTATTAAGCAGTGGCACAAACATTCATGTCATTTCCAAAACAGAAAGTGCAAGATTGTCAGAGACATTTTAAAACAAGCTATTAGTGCACTTTTGTGCATGATGTCACTAAGATGACATATTAAACAACACTCAATTAAAGTGCACTTTTTGTACAGAACGCCACTACAATAGTTTAAAACAAATAAAGTGCACTTTTGTGCATGATGTCACACAAGATATTTTAATAAGTGTCAAATAAAAATTAAAGCTGCAAGCAGCGATTGGACGGGACCGACGTTCACGGCACATACAATCCAAACCGGAGCAGTAATTAAAACTCTTTCGTCAACTTTTAATCAGAAGGGTTCAATCTCTCTCCTGTGCTAGTTTAAAGCCGACATGACAAACGCGCTCAGAGGAGATAATTTTTGAAAAAAGGTGACTGGTTTTTACAAAACTTTTGTTTTGAAGGGGGAATTGCAAACTTCCTGTTGATTTTTGCTGGAGGTTGTTTTTGTTTCATGTCTCTCCGACCTTCCCAGTGGGAGTTACAGGCAGTTTTGTCAATTTATGAAATGTAGGTTTTGTCTGTGTTTTCTTCCTAGGAGCAGTTTTGTCTGTGTTTTATTCCTGGGGCGGCATGGCGTAGTGGGTAGAGCAACCGTGCCAGAAACCTGAGGGTTGCAGGTTCGCTCCCCGCCTCTTACCATCCAAAAATCGCTGCCGTTGTGTCCTTGGGCGGGACACTTCACCCTTTGCCCCCGGTGCCACTCACACCGGTGAATTGAATGATGAATGATAGGTGGTGGTCGGAGGGGCCGTTGGCGCAAATTGCAGCCACGCTTCCGTCAGTCTACCCCAGGGCAGCTGTGGCTATGAAAGTAGCTTACCACCACCAGGTGTGAATGATTGATGGGTTCTACATGTAAAGCGACTTTGGGTACTTAGAAAAGCGCTATATAAATCCCAGTTATTATTATTCCTAGGGGGCGCTAGAGCGCAATTTTGAGTTTTGGGGTTTGCTTTTTTTATTAGGTCGCAATATTCGCCAGTCCTGATGTGTGTGTCCAGTTTGGTGAGTTTTGAAGCATGTTAAGGGGGTCAAATTACAGCTCAAAGAGGCAAAAGTGGCTGTTTTTACTAAAATGTTGTTTTGAAAGGGGAATTGCCAACTTCCTGTTGATTTTTGCTGCAAGGTGTCTGTGTATGAAATCTAGGTCTAAGTGAGACCTACATAGAGGTTTTTGTTTCATGCCTCTGCGACATTCTTACTGGAAGTTACAGGCAGTTGTGTCTGTGTTTTTTACTAGGGGGTGCTAGAGCGCAATTTTGAGTTTTGGGGTTTGGTTGTTTTTTTTTTAGATGGCAATTTTCGCCAGTCCTGATGTGTGTGTCAAATTTGGTGAGTTTTGAAGCATGTTAAGGGGGCCAAATTACAGCTCAAAGAGGCGGCCGGTATAATAATAATAATAAAACCTTACAATTACAATAGGGTCCTCTGTCCCAAAGGGACATTGCGGTCCCTAATGAGCTGCATAATAGGAAATCAAATAGTGTATGTCCTTCACTATGTGGTAGGTTACCATGAATTGATTAACGACTTAAACAAGTGGAAAAACTTATTGGGGTGTTACCATTTAGTGGTCAATTGTACAGAATATGTACTGTACTGTGCAATCTACCAATAAAAGTTTCAATCAATCAATCAAAAACTTTTGTGGGTGTGGCACCGAACGGAGATGTTGACATGCGGAGTTTCAAGCACTCTTCATTCTCGAGCGGGTGACTTTTCAAATGATCAAGATCAAGATTCGAGATGCTTTATTATTGTCCATTCTTTAACACGTACAAGACACATAAGGACTGAAATTTCATTGTCGGCACAGTCCCACTAAGAGCAGACATACGTTACAGGGAGACAAGACGGGACCGCCGACGGATCAGCCACTTACGGCGCTCCTTAAAGGGGAACATTATCACAATTTCAGAAGGGTTAAAACCATTAAAAATCAGTTCCCAGTGGCTTATTTTATTTTTCGAAGTTTTTTTTCAAAATTTTACCCATCACGCAATATCCCTAAAAAAAAGCTTCAAAGTGCCTGATTTTAACCACCCGTCCATTTTCCTGTGACGTCACATAGTGAAGCCAACACAAACAAACATGGCGGATAGAACAGCAAGATATAGCGACATTAGCTCGGATTCAGACTCGGATTTCAGCGGCTTAAGCGATTCAACAGATTACGCATGTATTGAAACGGATGGTTGTAGTGTGGAGGCAGGTAGCGAAAACCAAATTGAAGAAGAAACTGAAGCTATTGAGCCACATCGGTTTGAACCGTATGCAAGCGAAACCCACGAAAACGACACGACAGCCAGCGACACGGGAGAAAGCGAGGACGAAATTCGGCGATCGCCTTCTAACCAACGATTGGTATGTGTTTGTTTGGCATTAAAGGAAACTAACAACTATGAACTAGGTTTACAGCATATGAAATACATTTGGCAACAACATGCACTTTGAGAGTGCAGACAGCCCAGTTTTCATCAATTAATATATTCTGTAGACGTACCCTCATCCGCTCTCTTTTCCTGAAAGCTGATCTGTCCAGTTTTGGAGTTGATGTCAGCAGGCCAGGGAAGCTAGGGTCGATAGGGGGTTTAGCTCGCTCGTCTGCGGAGAACAAACTGCCGCCATTGCTTGCCGTGCTAGCGAGGTCCTTTGTCCCTGAATTGCTCACACACTTCGGCAGATTCAATGGGGGTCTGGCGGCAGATTTCTTTGACTTTATGGTTGGAAATGCATCTGCTTTGAGTGTCGCAGGATATCCACACATTCTTGCCATCTCTGTCGTAGCATAGCTTTTGTCGGTAAAGTGTGCGGAACAAACGACTGACCATTTTCGTGGGCTTTCCCCACACCCTCGTGTTTTGAACAAATTTCGTCCAATTTCTTGCCACTTTGGCATCTTTGGGCCACTGGTGCAACTTGAATCCGTCCCTGTTCGTGTTGTTACACCCTCCGACAACACACCGACGAAAGTGAGAAAATGGCAGATTGCTTCCCGATGTGACGCCACGTTGTGACGTCATCGCTCCGAGAGCGAATAATAGAAAGGTGTTTAATTCGCCAAAATTCACCCATTTAGAGTTCGGAAATCGGTTAAAAAAATATATGGTCTTTTTTCTGCAACATCAAGGTATATATTGACGCTTACATAGGTCTGGTGATAATGTTCCCCTTTAAAAAAGGTGGGAAAAAGGTGATATTGGGAAAGGGGGGAAGAGTAAAAAAAAATATCAGTCTCAGGCTGGACTCTCGGGAGGGGGTCCAGACTGAGTCCAAGGGAAAAGACCTCACATCCATCCATCCATCTTCTTCCGCTTATCCGAGGTCGGGTAGCGGGGGCAGCAGCCTAAGCAGGGAAGCCCAGACTTCCCTCTCCCCAGCCACTTCGTCCAGCTCCTCCCGGGGGATCCCGAGGCGTTCCCAGGCCAGCCGGGAGACATAGTCTTCCCAACGTGTCCTGGGTCTTCCCCGTGGCCTCCTACCGGTCGGACGTGCCCTAAACACCTCCCTAGGGAGGCGTTCGGGTGGCATCCTGACCAGATGCCCGAACCACCTCATCAGGCTCCTCTCGATGTGGAGGAGCAGCGGCTTTACTTTGAGCTCCCCCCGGATGACAGAGCTTCTCACCCTATCTCTAAGGGAGAGCCCCGCCACCCGGCGGAGGAAACTCATTTTGGCCGCTTGTACCCGTGATCTTGTCCTTTCGGTCATAACCCAAAGCTCATGACCATAGGTGAGGATGGGAACGTAGATCGACCGGTAAATTGAGAGCTTTGCCTTCCGGCTCAGCTCCTTCTTCACCACAACGGATCGATACAGCGTCCGCATTACTGAAGACACCGCACCGATCCGCCTGTCGATCTCACGATCCACTCTTCCCCCACTCGTGAACAAGACTCCGAGGTACTTGAACTCCTCCACTTGGGGCAAGATCTCCTCCCCAACCCGAAGATGGCACTCCACCCTTTTCCGGGCGAGAACCATGGACTCGGACTTGGAGGTGCTGATTCTCATCCCAGTCACTTCACACTCGGCTGCGAACCGATCCAGTGAGAACTGAAGGTCCTGGCCAGATGAAGCCATCAGGACCACATCATCTGCAAAAAGCAGAGACCTAATCCTGCAGCCACCAAACCAGATCCCCTCAACGCCTTGACTGCGCCTAGAAATTCTGTCCATAAAAGTTATGAACAGAATTGGTGACAAAGGGCAGCCTTGGCGGAGTCCAACCCTCACTGGAAACGTGTCCGACTTACTGCCGGCAATGCGGACCAAGCTCTGGCACTGAGCATACAAGGAGCGGACTGCCACAATCAGACAGTCCGATACCCCATACTCCCTGAGCACTCCCCACAGGACTTCCCGAGGGACACGGTCGAATGCCTTCTCCAAGTCCACAAAACACATGTAGACTGGTTGGTCAAACTCCCATGCACCCTCAAGGACCCTGCCCAGAGTATAGAGCTGGTCCACAGTTCCACGACCAGGACGAAAACCACACTGTTCCTCCTGAATCCGAGGTTCGACTATCCGGCGTAGCCTCCTCTCCAGTACACCTGAATAGACCTTACCGGGAAGGCTGAGGAGTGTGATCCCACGATAGTTAGAACACACCCTCCGGTTCCCCTTCTTGAAGAGAGGAACCACCACCCCGGTCTGCCAATCCAGAGGTACCGCCCCCGATGTCCACGCGACGCTGCAGAGTCTTGTCAACCAAGACAGCGTGCATGTATGCCCAATTAACTTGGGTGTGATGTTGAAATGTTTTTGTGGACTCGGGCCGACCTCAAAGTTCGACACCAGGTGTTATTGAGAAAAAGGAAGGTGAAAAGCGTCCATCGTTGAGGTGTCCTCGAGGGTGTTTTTCAGAACAGCCTGTTCCTGATAGCGTCAAGACCATTCGAGGGAGTCAAATCGTAGATTAGGATGTTGTTTTCGTCGAGCAGTCAAAAAACAATGACTTGCCTGCTCTATTTGTCCATGCTGGTTTCTCTCAAATTCAATTAAATTCTCCTTCTCAGCAAACTTCTCCATGATGTGATCCATTTTGCGATTCAGTTCAGAAATCGCCACAGTCCGTGTTCCCACAGCCTGGTCCAATCCTTCCATTGTGACGAACAGCCGTTGGGCTCCTTGGAGTGGCTGCCATCGTCTTCCGAATTTGACGGTAAACCAGAGCAATGCCCAGCCCAATCAGCAGGTGCCAAATAGGTAGATGTCTTCCACGTCCTCGATGGAAAGGACTGAGAGGCACATGATTCTCCATTTATCCCAGGAGTCTCTCACGTACCCCGCAGCAAAGAGGTTCCCCAGAACCTCTTTTCTTCGTCGAAAAGACTTTGTCAATTGCGTCGAGAGTCCAGCTGACCATATCCATGTTTGATGTTTAGATTTGAGGACAGTGCAAAGAAAGAGGCTTCAAAAAAGTTCAGACAAGACAAAAACGAAGAGAGCAAGCAGGGAAGGAGGGAGCGGAGAAAAATGCGACCGCCCTCACCAGAGGCAAGACAGAAATGCTACATATTAGCAGTGCTGCTACTTTTTGTAGCAACGCTTTTGCCCCACGCTTGACAAATTACGGTTGTCTGCTCGACATATTCCCGCTTGAAGCCAAACCACCGCCAGACGATGGACCCCGTGCTGTTTTTCTTGGGAATTAATTCTTCCTTCATTTGTTACCGGATTCGCACCTTCTTTCTCTCGTATTACCACTCGCAAAGCACCGCTAGCATCACAGCTAACTTTACCCAAGAGCCTGGAGTGTAATGCCCGCAGCTAAAAGCAACTGACAATATCACCATATAGTCATTTTCTCTATCGCACAGAGACAAAGCCGCGATACATCCAGTATATTCCATATATCACCCAGTCCTAGTGCAGACTTACTTTTGGATTTTTTCAGTATGTTTCAAACAGGGATGTCCAAACTCTTCCCACCAAGGGCCACATACTGGGAAAGTCCAAATATGCCAGGGGCCATTTTGATATTTTGTAAAACAAAAATAAATTCTAAAAGGGGATATTCTATATATGTAAAAACAAAACTGAGTATATTATTATTACAACATTTCAGCACATACTTTTTTCTTTTTTTCCTACTTTTACTTTCCTATTTGCCCTTCTTTATTTTACCATTTTACTTTTTACCTTCTTTTACCTTTCTTTTTGCCTTTTTTAACCATCGAATATCTACTTTTACTTTTAAATTTAAAAAAAAAAAATGCTGAAAGGGGATATTCTATACATCTAAAAACAAAACCAATTATATTATTATTAGAACATTTCAAATTACATTCTGATTGTTTTAGTCTTTTTTCTTTTTACCATTCTTAATCTACTTTTGACCTTCTTTTTGCCTACTTTTATCTTCCTTTTACCTTCTTTTTGCCTACTTTTATCTTCCTTTCACCTTCTTTTTGCCCTTCCTTTGCCTTTTTATGACCATATTATATCTACTTTTGACTTTCTTGTTGCCTTTTTTAGCATCTATATATCTACTTTTTACTTTTCACCTTCTTTTACATTTCTTTTTCCTTGTTTAACCATGTAAAATCTACTTTTGATCTTCTTTTTGCCTTTTTTACCATCTTAAAACTACTTTTACCTTATTTTCCTATTTTACTTTCCTTTTACCTTCTTTTTTCTTTTCTTTTGCCATTTTCAACCATCTAATATCTACTTTTATTTTTAAATTTTGTAAAAAAAAAAAAATGCTAAAAGGGGATATTCTATACATCTAAAAACAAAACCAAGTATATTATTATTAGAACATTTCAAATTACATTCTGATTTTTTTAGTCTTTTTTCTTTTTACCATTCTAAATCTACTTTTGACCTTATTTTTGCCTACTTTTATCTTCCTTTTACCTTCTTTTTGCCTACTTTTATCTTCCTTTCACCTTCTTTTTGCCCTTCCTTTGTCTTTTTATGACCATATTATATCTACTTTTGACCTTCTTGTTGCCTTTCTTAGCATCGTATATCTACTTTTTACTTTTCACCTTCTTTTACATTTCTTTTTCCTTGTTTAACCATGTAAAATCTACTTTTGATCTTCTTTTTGCCTTTTTTACCATCTTAAAACTACTTTTACCTTATTTTCCTATTTTACTTTCCTTTTACCTTCTTTTTTCTTTTCTTTTGCCTTTTTTGCCATCTTATATCTACTTTTTACTTTTTACCTTCTTTTACCTTTATTTTTGCCTTTTTTAACCATTTAATATCTACTTTTATTTTTATATTTTGTCAAAAAATGCTAAAAGGGGATATTCTATACATCTAAAGACAAAACCAAGTATAATAATATTAGAATATTTCAGCATTTCCAAATTACATTCTGATTTTTGTAGTCTTTTTTCTTTTTACCATCCTAAATCTACTTTTGACTTTCTTTTTGCCTACTTTTATCTTCCTTTTACCTTCTTTTTGTCTACTTTTATCTTCCTTTTATCTTCTTTTTGCCTACTTTTATCTTCCTTTCACCTTCTTTTTGCCCTTCCTTTGCCTTTTTATGACCATATTATATCTACTTTTGACCTTCTTGTTGCCTTTTTTAGCATCGTATATCTACTTTTTACTTTTCACCTTCTTTTACATTTCTTTTTCCTTGTTTAACCATGTAAAATCTACTTTTGATCTTCTTTTTGCCTTTTTACCATCTTAAAACTGCTTTTACCTTATTTTCCTACTTTTACTTTCTTTTTACCTTCTTTGTTCCTTTTTTTGCCTTTTTTTGCAATCTTAGATCTACTTTTTTACTTTTTACCTTCTTTTACCTTTATTTTTGCCTTTTTTAACCATCTAATATCTACTTTTATTTTTATATTTTGTCAAAAAATGCTAAAAGGGGATATTCTATACATCTAAAGACAAAACCAAGTATAATGATATTAGAACATTTCAGCATTTCCAAATTACATTCTGATTTTTGTAGTCTTTTTTCTTTTTACCATCCAAAATCTACTTTTGACTTTCTTTTTGCCGACTTTTATCTTCCTTTTACCTTCTTTTTGCTATTCCTTTGTCTTTTAATGACCATATTATATCTACTTTTGACCTTCTTGTTGCCTTTTTTAGCATCGTATATCTACTTTTTACTTTTCACCCTCTTTTACATTTCTTTTTCCTTGTTTAACCATGTAAAATCTACTTTTGATCTTTGTTTTGCCTTTTTTACCATCTTAAATCTACTTTTACCTTCTTTTCCTACTTTTACTTTCCTTTTACCTTCTTTTTGCCCTTCTTTTGCCTTTTTTAAGGTTAAATCAAAATTTAAAAACTAAACTTTATTAAGAAAAAAGCCATTTAATTGTATTTTAAAAACAGTTGTTTAGCTTTTTCTTTTACACATTTCGTAGTGTAGTAGACCTAAGTATTCATTAAGTACCACCATAATGACAACATTAAATACAGTAGTGTAGTAGACCTAAGTATTCATTAAGTACCACCATAATGACAACATTAAATACAGTAGTGTAGTAGACCTAAGTATTCATTAAGTACCACCATAATGACAACATTAAAATACAGTAGTGTAGTAGACCTAAGTATTCATTAAGTACCACCATAATGACAACATTAAAATACAGTAGTGTAGTAGACCTAAGTATTCATTAAGTACCACCATAATGACAACATTAAAATACAGTAGTGTAGTAGACCTAAGTATTCATTAAGTACCACCATAATGACAACATTAAATACAGTAGTGTAGTAGACCTAAGTATTCATTAAGTACCACCATAATGACAACATTAAATACAGTAGTGTAGTAGACCTAAGTATTCATTAAGTACCACCATAATGACAACATTAAAATACAGTAGTGTAGTAGACCAAAGTATTCATTAAGTACCACCATAATGACAACATTAAACACAGTAGTGTAGTAGACCTAAGTATTCATTAAGTACCACCATAATGACAACATTAAAATACAGTAGTGTAGTAGACCTAAGTATTCATTAAGTACCACCATAATGACATTAAATACAGTAGTGTAGTAGACCTAAGTATTCATTAAGTACCACCATAATGACAACATTAAAATATGGTCGCGTAGTAGACCTAAGTATTCATTAAGTACCACCATAATGACAACATTAAAATATGGTAGCGTAGTAGGCCCAAGTATTCATTAAAAACTGAAGTTTTATTTAACAGGCATATTTTTGGCCACCCAGTTTGAACAGTACCAATGTGTTTGAATATAGGAAAATAAAACACTGTACTTAAAAAATGAATACATATGAAGATGCTGATGATTTACTTGAGTTGTCTACATTTTTCCAAGCACTGTCTCTTTTATTCTTTACCTGCCGCCGTGACGTCCGCTCCCGCGTGGCCGTGCGTCCCGCAGCTAGTCCCCACCGCCTCCGCAGCTCCAAACTTGGCGAGCGCGCTCGCCTTCTTGCCGCCGCCGGTGAACTTGTTGGGATCCAGGATGTCGGCGATGGAGAAGGAGATCTTGTGCGTGGGCGTCATCGTGGGCTTACAATCCACGCGGGGAAAGGAGGGGAGGAGGGCGGGGGAAAGCCGTGCGTAATTACGCGCGGAGTGGGTCCTCTCCCGGGCTTGAAGTGGTCTCCCAGCTCGCGTCCGTCTCGTCCTGCGTGGAGGTGCGTGTGTGTGTGTGTGTGTGTGTGTGTGTTGGCGCGCTTTAAAGCGTCCGCCCCCCCCCCCCCCCTCCACCCACGTGACCCGAAGACTATTAGTGTTTCACACGACCCCCTAATGGGCCCCCAGTCCCGCTCGATAATCACCCATATCATTAAAGTCCGATACTGTCAGTCTATTGGCCGCAGATGGAGCCGCGTCACCACCTTGAAGAATCTCGTGGAGACTTTCATTAAGAAGAGGCTTTATCACATTTTCACTGAGGAGCGAAACGTTAGCAACAATAATTGGGCAGCAAAGTGGTTTCTCTGTTGAAGTTAATGAGTTAATAAGGCAAACTAAATGTAAGAAACACCACAGCAAACTATCATTATTTATATATATATATATATATATATATATATATATATATATATATATATATATATATATATATATATATATACATATACACATATATTTATACATACATATACTGTACGTGTGTGTGTATATATATGTTTATATATTTAGAATAAATGTATAATAATATACATATATATGTACATATATATGTGTATATGTATATATATATATATATATATATGTATATATACATATATGTATATACTGTACATATATAAATTAATATATGTGTCATGACTTGGACTTTGGCTTGGTTTGTTCTCCCGAGGTGCAAATGAACATTTGGACCGGATGTGGCGTGAAGGTAAATACATTATTTATTTAACACTATAACTACAAAGAAAATGATCAAACAAAAAGCGCGCACAGGGGCGGAGGTACAAAACTAGACTATAAACACAAAACTTGCACATCGGCAGAAACTATGAACAATTAAACAAAACACTAACTGTGGCATGAATCGAAACAAAACTTACTTGACATGGCATGAAGTGCGCAGAGGTACATAGAGTGTGACAGGGGGCATAAATGCGGGGATGTCGTCAGGACGAACAACAGAAAATGAATGAACTTAAATACTATGGACATGATTAGTGAAAGCAGGTGCGTGACTCAAAACGTGAAACAGGTGCGTGACGTGACAGGTGAAAACTAATGGTTGCTATGGTGACAAACAAGAGTGCACAATGAGTCCAAACGTGGAACAGGTGAAACTAATGGGGTAATCATGGAAACAAGACAAGGGAGTGAAAAGACAGAAACTAAACAAAACATGACTTAAAACAAAACATGATAATACAGACATGACAATATGTATATATATGTATACATACACATATATACATGTGTGTGTATTTGTATGTTCATGTATTGAATATATATGTATAGTCATATACATATATATGTATGTATAAATATATATGTGTATATGTATATATATATATATGTATATACATATATGTATATATACATATATATGTATATATCTATATATATGTGTGTGTGTGTGTGTATATATGTGTATAAATGAATATATTTATAAATATATGTGTATATATATTTTAACAGGCATATATATGTGTGTGTGTGTGTGTGTGTGTGTGTGTGTGTGTGTGTGTGTGTGTGTGTGTGTGTGTGTGTGTGTGTGTGTGTGTGTGTGTGTGTGTGTGTGTGTGTGTGTGTGTGTGTGTGTGTGTGTGTGTGTGTGTGTGTGTGTATATATATTTATATGTGTGTACGTGTGTGTGTGTGTGTGTGTGTGTGTGTGTGTGTGTGTGTGTGTGTGTGTGTGTGTGTGTGTGTGTGTGTATATATATATATATATGTATATATGTATACGTATATATATATATATATGTATACATGTATGTATATATATATATATATATATATATATATATGTATGTATGTATATATATATATATATATATATATATGTATGTATGTATATATATATATATATATATATATATATGTATACATGTAAATACATATATATGTATATATATATGTGTGTGTGTGTGTATATATATTTATATATGTATGTGTATATGTATATTTATGTGTATGTGTATATATATTTATATATGTATGTGTATATGTATATTTATGTGTGTGTATATTCCCAATCAATGAAGTCCTGCGTCTCTGCTATTAGTATTCAATATAAAGTGACACGAGGGTTATTTCAAAGCCTGATGACAGCTAAATGGTGAAACCAGCGCAGGATCAATATTCCCAGCAGGTGTTTGATGCAGATAAAAAAAAACTGATGTCCAGAAAACCGTCATTTCGGATAGCAGAAGGCCAAAACCAATTACTGCCACAGCAAAGCTTTCTTGAGCCTATAAACGAGGCAGATGATGAGAGTTTGTATTTATGAGGACAATCCATTGTCTCTTCTTTGATGCTTGAAAGTGGTGATCAGGAAACTAAAACTGCTTTTTGTGGTTTAAATAATGTCAACATGTGTCTAATGATTCTGTTCAATCATCTTTTTGCCTTAAGTTGCTCATGAAACTTTGTTTTTTTCACTGGTCCTGGGTACACAACTTCTGCCTAGCAACAAGGGGACAATCAGAGCAATTCTGCTGATCCATATGTCCAACTTTAATCCATCTTGGGAACATTTCTGTAGCTCACTTGACATTTGTAGTCATTATCCATCATGACAGTGATGTGGTTTTACCTGGGATTTGTCTTTCTTCCTGTGCACTGCTCTTATTTTTGGTTCCTCTTCTTCTTTTTTAATATGTCTTGCTGTGACTTTGCTCCTACTTTTGAGTGCCGTTCTCCTCACCTGTACCTGATTGGCAATTAGGAGGTTTACCTGTACCCGGTTGCCAATCAGGAGCGTTTATCTGCCAGTGTTGCCTTGCTTGCAACGCTGTACGTAATCAGAATCAGAATTAGAAATACTTCAATAATCCCCGAGGGGAAATTAAAATGTTCAGCACAATCCCATTCAAGATCAAACAAATATTACAGGGAGACAGAACAGGATCAAAAATTACAGGGAGACAGAACAGGGTCAAACATTACAGGGAGACAGAACAGGATCAAACATTACAGGGAGACAGAACAGGATCAAACATTACAGGGAGACAGAACAGGACAAAACATTACAGGGAGACAGAACAGGATCAAACATTACCGGGAGACAGAACAGGATCAAACATTACCGGGACACAGAACAGGATCAAACATTACAGGGAGACAGAACAGGATCAAACATTACAGGGACACAGAACAGGATCAAACATTACAGGGAGACAGAACAGGGTCGAACATTACAGGGAGCCAGAATATGACGAAACATTACAGGGAGACAGAACAGGATCAAACATTACAGGGAGACAGAACAGGATCAAACATTACAGGGAGACAGAACAGGGTCAAACATTACAGGGAGACAGAACAGGGTCAAACATTACAGGGAGACAGAACAGGATCAAACATTGCAGGGAGACACAACAGGATAAACATTACAGGGAGACAGAACAGGGTCAAACATTACAGGGAGACAGAACAGGATCAAACATTGCAGGGAGACAGAACAGGGTCAAACATTACAGGGAGACAGAACAGGGTCAAACATTAAAAGGGAGACAGGACAGGATCAAACATTATAGGGAGACAGAACAGGATCAAACATTACAGGGAGACAGAACAGGATCAAACATTACAGGGAGACAGAACAGGGTCAAACATTACAGGGAGACAGAACAGGGTCAAAAATTACAGGGAGACAGAACAGGATGAAACATTACAGGGAGACAGAACAGGGTCAAACATTACAGGGAGACAGGACAGGGTCAAACATTACAGGGAGACAGAACAGGATCAAACATTGCAGGGAGACAGAACAGGGTCAAACATTACAGGGAGACAGAACAGGATGAAACATTACAGGGAGACAGAACAGGGTCAAACATTACAGGGAGACAGGACAGGGTCAAACATTACAGGGAGACAGAACAGGATCAAACATTGCAGGGAGACAGAACAGGGTCAAACATTACAGGGAGACAGAACAGGGTCAAACATTACAGGGAGACAGAACAGGATCAAACATTGCAGGGAGACAGAACAGGGTCAAACATTACAGGGAGACAGAACAGGGTCAAACATTACAGGGAGACAGGACAGGATCAAACATTACAGGGAGACAGAACAGGGTCAAACATTACAGGGAGACAGGACAGGATCAAACATTACAGGGAGACAGAACAGGATCAAACATTACAGGGAGACAGAACAGGGTCAAACATTACAGGGAGACAGAACAGGGTCAAACATTACAGGGAGACAGAACAGGGTCAAACATTACAGGGAAACAGAACAGGATCAAACATTACAGGGAGACAGAACAGGGTCAAAAATTACAGGGAGACAGAACAGGATCAAACATTACAGGGAGACAGAACAGGATCAAACATTACAGGGAGACAGAACAGGATCGCTGACGGGTCTGCCAACTTCCGGCGCTCCTTACAGGAGAAGAAAAAAAATAAATAAATAAATAAAAAATTAAATTACAAAATGGGCCTTTGTGTGGTATTTTGTAGCCCTATGTTCTACAAAAGCTTGTTTTTTTTTATTTAACCAGGAAAAAAAAATCCTAGTTAAAAATCTAAAATCTACTATCATAGTAGTATCAACTAGATACACTCTTGTACTTGGTATCATTACAGTGGATGTCAGGTGTAGATCCACCCATGGCATTTGTCTACATTGTGACGCATGTTCCTCGTCCTCCAGTGATAATGCTACTTGCAAGAAACATACTTTATTTGTCGGCCATGGAGGCCAGGATTAGTGATTCAGAAGTGGATAAAACACTGCCGATTACTCGCCATGTCTTAAAGCATGTCTTCCTGAGGGTGTTTCAGTGTTATAACTTCACCTTTATCTTTACTTTTTACACCAAAATGTGTCCATTCTCCCTTTTCTGTCTACACACTGTGTCTGCTTGTAAGTACTCTGTGTGTGCGCTGCCGAACGTGCTCCTCTGCTCGTAAAACCAGCAATGTCATGACCCGGGAACCGGTACAGAGTATAGTACCGTTTTTGATTCATTAGTACCACGATACTATATTAGTACCGGTATACCGTACAACCCTATTGGGCGGTTAATCATTTTGCAATGCAGTCTGCTGAAAATGATGGAAAGTGCTACTCTGTTGTTACTACTCGATCGGTACTGGAAGACTTCGGTCCTGCTACGTCATGTTTCAATGTTTTGTATAAAACACTAACTTACTGAGGGGTAAAGGGGAGCAGACCAAGAATATACAAATGAACAAAGGGTAGATTTTTTTTTTTAATTGGGCGTATTATTGCCACATTTTCAACCACTTGTACTACCAGTCCATAGTGGAACTAACATAATAGTGAGAGTCCAGTCCATAGTGGATCTAACATAATATTGTGAGAGTCCAGTCCATAGTGGATCTAACATAATAGTGTGAGAGTCCAGTCCATAGTGGATCTAACATAATATTGGGAGAGTCCAGTCCATAGTGGATCTAACATAATAGTGTGAGAGTCCAGTCCATAGTGGATCTAACATAATAATGTGAGAGTCCAGTCCATAGTGGATCTAAATAAATAGTGAGAGTCCAGTCCATAGTGGATCTAACATAATAGTGTGGGAGTCCAGTCCATAGTGGATCTAACATAATACTGTGAGAGTTCAGTCCATAGTGGATCTAACATAATAGTGTGAGAGTCCAGTCCATAGTGGATCTAACATAATAGTGTGAGAGTCCAGTCCATAGTGGATTTAACATAATATTGTGAGAGTCCAGTCCATAGTGGATCAAACAAAATACTGTGAGAGTCCAGTCCATAGTGGATCTAACATAATAGTGAGAGTCCAGTCCATAGTGGATCTAACATAATAGTGAGAGTCCAGTCCATAGTGGATCTAGCATCATATTGTGAGAGTCCAGTCCATAGTGGATCTAACATAATAGTGAGAGTCCAGTCCATAGTGGATCTCACATAATAGTGCGAGAGTCCAGTCCATAGTGGATTTAACATAATATTGTGAGAGTCCAGTCCATAGTGGATCTAACATAATAATGTGAGAGTCCAGTCCATAGTGGATCTAACATAATTATGTGAGAGTCCAGTCCATAGTGGATCTAACATAATAGTGTGAGAGTCCAGTCCATAGTGGATCTAACATAATAATGTGAGAGTCCAGTCCATAGTGGATCTAACATAATAGTGAGAGTCCAGTCCATAGTTGATCTAACATAATATTGTGAGAGTCCAGTCCATAGTGGATCTAACATAATAATGTGAGAGTCCAGTCCATAGTGGATCTAACATAATAGTGAGAGTCCAGTCCATAGTGGATCTAACATAATAGTGTGAGTCCAGTCCATAGTGGATCTAACATAATAGTGAGAGTCCAGTCCATAGTGGATCTAACATAATAGTGAGAGTCCAGTCCATAGTGGATCTAACATGATAGTGTGAGAGTCCAGTCCATAGTGGATCTAACATAATAGTGAGAGTCCAGTCCATAGTGGATCTAACATGATAGTGTGAGAGTCCAGTCCATAGTGGATCTAACATAATAATGTGAGAGTCCAGTCCATAGTGGATCTAACATTATATTGTGAGAGTCCAGTCCATAGTGGATCTAACATAATAGTGTGAGAGTCCAGTCCATAGTGGATCTAACATAATAATGTGAGAGTCCAGTCCATAGTGGATCTAAATAAATAGTGAGAGTCCAGTCCATAGTGGATCTAACATAATAGTGTGGGAGTCCAGTCCATAGTGGATCTAACATAACAGTGTGAGAGTCCAGTCCATAGTGGATCTAACATAATAGTGAGAGTCCAGTCCATAGTGGATCTAACATAATATTGTGAGAGTCCAGTCCATAGTGGATCTAACATAATCATCATGGATGTTTTCATTCATCCTGATTGTTGGATTTTATCCGTTCATCTGTTTTCTACTGCTTGTCCCTTTTCGAGTCTAGTTTGTAGCTTTGATATTAGCTCCATCGCTGAATGCCTCTAAAAGTAGCCAGTGAGCTACTGGAAAATGTAGTACAAGCTACTAGTTTGCATATTTGTCTATTTGGCGTGTGTGAGGTCCACATTGTGCTGGGTTTACACTCTGTTTGAGGTCTCATTCTTGCCCATGCAGTTTCCTGTGCTGGGAGGTGACTGCTTTGGTCCGTGGAACACCACCCGCTATTAGCCAGTCATAACCCAGCGGACCGGCATGCTTGGGCTTTGCAGCCGTCGCATAGTCAAACATTTGTTAAAGACGTCCCAACGGGGAGTCCTGCTTGTCCACATTTGCATGAGTATGCCACCGGCGCAGGCACCTTCTCCCGGCCCCTTCATGTGAATCGGGCCGGCCGCACGCTGGAGGTTTACAACTTCCTCGGAGCCAAAAAGCCCGATGGCCGGACATCTGTGCGAAGAAGAAGCAAGCCCCGAGGACAAAGACGTCCTCGGGTTGTCTTCCCCGGCGCGGGACACGGAGAGGGGCGGAGCGGGGCCCCCCCGTGTCGCACACGGCGGGGAGCCTCAGAGACACACTTCCATCCCAGACCCCCCTCCAGGGACAATAAAGTCCTGAGCAGGCAGGGAGGCTGCTAAACGTCAGATAATTTGTCTAATGGCAGAGGAGGCATCTCCACTGGCTGAGTCCATTGTTCAGTTCTCCAGTGTCTCCCCACTTCTCCGTCAACAAAGAAGCAGCAAGTGTCTGGTGAATCATTGACCCTCCGTGGCAGACCCCTAAAACCTTCTTTCTCTGGAGGCTCAATGACCTCAACGTTTGATGTTGTCCATTGAATCTCTTTCATGATCCATTGATCTTCATCTGGTCTGGACTGTTGCAATTCTCTCCTCGCTCTTTTCAACAAGTCAACACTACAGAGACCTCAGACTGGACCAAATGCAGCTGCCAGACTTTAGAGCCAGAACACCCAGACCAGCCTATCAGCCCCATTTGATCCAGTCTTCATTGGCTTCCAGTCAAATTCAGTTGAAGATTTTAGTCCTGAACTGGAGGAGTTCAAGTACCTCGGAGTCTTGTTCACGGAGTGGGGGAAGAGTGGATGGTGAGATCGACAGGCGGATCGGTGCGGCGTCTTCAGTAATGCGGACGCTGTATCGATCCGTTGTGGTGAAGAAGGAGCTGAGCCGGAAGGCAAAGCTCTCGATTTACCGCTCGATCTACGTTCCCATCCTCACCTATGGTCATGAGCTTTGGGTCATGACCGAAAGGACAAGATCACGGGTACAAGCAGCCGAAATGAGTCATTCAATTTCATTTAATAGGGAAGAAACAACACACCAAAACAATAAAATAAAAAAAGGAGAAAAGCCTTAAAAAAAAAAGAAAATAAATGTAAAAAAAAAAAACCGTTTTTTTAAAAAGCAGAAAACCTTAAAAAAAAAGCAAAAAAATATTTTTTTTTAAAAGGAAAAAAAAAACCTTAAAAAAAGAAAACAAATGTACAAAAAAAAGAGAGAGAGAAAAAAACTTTTAAAATAAATTAAATAAATGTAAAAAAAACATTTTTTTAAAAAGGAGAAAAACATTTTTTTTTTTTAAAGTCAAAAAATATATTTTTAAGAGGAAAAAAAACCTTAAAAAGAGAACACAATTTTAAAAAATAAAAAAAGGAGAAAAGCCTTAAAAAAAAGAAAAGTAAAAAAACAACGTTTTTTTAAAAAGGAGAAAAGGTTAAAAACAAAAGCAAAAAAATATATTTTTTTAAAAGGAAAAAAAAACCTTAAAAAAGAAAACAAATGTACAAAAAAAGAGAGAGAGAAAAAAACTTTTAAAATAAATTAAATAAATGTAAAAAAAACATTTTTTTAAAAAGGAGAAAAACATTTTTTTTTTTAAAAGTCAAAAAATATATTTTTAAGAGGAAAAAAAACCTTAAAAAGATAACAAAATTTTAAAAAATTAAAAAAAAGGAGAAAAACTTAAAAAATATATAAATAAAAAAAGACGTTTTAAAACAAAAAAAAGGATGAAACCTTTTTTTTTTAAATAAAAAAAAAAAAAAAAAGGAAAACACTTTTTTTTAAAAAGGAGAAAAACTTTTTTTTTTAAATCATAAAAAAAAGGAAAAAAATAAAACCTTTCCGCCCCCTCCCGATCCTACATTTCAGTCACAGTGGGTGGCAATGTACTGCCTTCGTCTTCACCACAAACAGAAAGAAAATCAAACGAAATGGTTAAAAAAAATGAATACATTCAAACAAAATAAAAGTAAAAAAAATTACAATAAAAGAGAAAGATAGGTTGATGGGCAACACTAAATGGTCCCTAGTGTGTGAATGTGAGTGTGAATGTTGTCTGTCTATCTGTGTTGGCCCTGCGATGAGGTGGCGACTTGTCCAGGGTGTACCCCGCCTTCCGCCCGATTGTAGCTGAGATAGGCTCCAGCGCCCCCCGCGACCCCGAAGGGAATAAGCGGTAGAAAATGGATGGATGGATGGAAATGTAAAAAAAAAAAAAAAAATGTTTTAAATGAGAAAAGCTTAAAAAAAGAAAAAAATGTCCAAAAAAACGAGGGAGAGAAAAACTTTTAAAATAAATTAAATAAATGTAAAAAAAAATGTTTTAAAAAGGAGAAAAGCATTTTTTTTTTAAAGTAAAAAAATATATTTTTTAAGAGGAAAAAAACCTTAAAAAAAGAACAAAATAAAAAAAAAAAAAAAAAAAAAAAGGAGAAAAACTTAAAAAATATATAAATAAAAAAAGACGTTTAAAAAAAAAAAAAAAGGATGAAAACATTTAAAAAAATAAATAAATAAATACAAAAAGGAAAAAAAAAATTTTTTAAAAGGAGAAAAACTTCTTTTTTTTTAAATTATAAAAAAAAGGAAACAAATAAAACCTTTCCGCCCCCTCCCGGTCCTACATTTCAGTCACAGTGGGTGGCAATGTACTGCCTTCGTCTTCACCACAAACAGAAAGAAAATCAATCGAAATGGTTAAAAAAAATGAATACATTCAAATAAAATAAAAGTTAAAAAAATAACAATAAAAGAGAAAGATAGGTTGATTGGCAACACTAAATGGTCCCTAGTGTGTGAATGTGAGTGTGAATGTTGTTATCTATCTGTGTTGGCCCTGTGATGAGGTGGCGACTTGTCCAGGGTGTACCCCGCCTTCCGCCCGATTGTAGCTGAGATAGGCTCCAGCGACCCCCCCGCGACCCCAAAAGGGACAAGAGGTAGAAAATGGATGGATGGATTGATAAAAGACAAAAACCTTAACAAAAAATATAATAAATGTAAAAAAAAAAAAAAGGAGAACAACTTTAAAAATAGTTAAAAAAAAAATTAAACAAGTGAGCCACAGATTCCGTTATTGATTGAAGTAAAGTGTGAATGTCATTAAAACAGTTAGCGCCATCTTTTGACACTTCTTCCACCACCGTCCTTGCACACTACACCGCTACAACAAAGATGACGGGGAGAAGTTGGCACATTGAGTAATTCGTAAATAAAAACATAATAGTAATAATAACGGATGGTTCTTTTCCTCTTTGGTCCGGAGGACACCAGGTCCACAGTTTCCACAATCAATTTGAAATGTGGACTCATCAGCCCACAGAACACTTTTCCACTTTGTATCAGTCCATCTTAGATGATCTCGGGCCCAGCGAAGCCTTTCTGGGTGTTGTTGATAAATGGCTTTGGCTTTGCATAGTAGAGTTTTAACTTGCACTTACAGATGTAGCGACCAACTGTATTTACTGACAGTGGTTTTCTGAAGTGTTCCTGAGCCCATGTGGTGATATCCTTTACACGCTGATGTCGCTTGTTGATGCAGCACCGCCTGAGCGATCGAAGGTCCGTAATATCATGGCTTACTTGCAGTGATTTCTCCAGATTCTCTGAACCTTTTGATGATATTACGGAGCATACATTCCTAGCAAAATCTGGTTGAGAAATGTTCTTAAACTGTTGTTGACAAAGTGGTGACCCTAACCCCATCCTTGTTTGTGAATGACTGAGCATTTCATGGAAGCTGCTTGTGGAGGGGGGCGAGGTCTGCGGGCTTGCCGCGGCGCGGGGTGTGTAAGGACCGGCCTCGAAGACAGTGGCAGGTGAGTAGATTGCCCAGCTGGGGCTTGTTATCTAATCACCTGTCGCCCTTATTAGCAGCAGCCGGAACGAGACACGTGGTTGTAGTTGGAGCCAGGGAGAGACACACGCCCAGAGACAAACGGGTTTTATGCAAAATAAAAAATACTTTATTTAATTTGTCTACCGGGTTCCCGAAGATCTGTCGGCCAGGAGAACCCACCACAGGAAGGAAACCTCACACTGCTATTATACCCAATCATGGCACCCACCTGTTCCCAATTAGCCTGTTCACCTGTGGGACGCATACTTGCCAACCCTCCCAAATTTCCCGGGAGACTCTCGAATTTCAGTGCCTCTCCCAAAAATCTCCCGGGACAACCATTCTCCCCAATTTCTCCCGATTTCCAGCCGGACTTAAGGCACGCCCCCTCCAGGTCCGTGCGGACAGCCTGTCGTCACGTCCGCTTTTCCTTCATATAAAAAGCGTGCCGGTCCAGTCACGTTATAACATCTGCGGCTTTTTGGAGAGTGCACAACTGCACACACAACAAGAAGGAGACGACGCAGAAGAACGAAGAAGATGCAGTCACGGCGACGACGAGTGACAGAGAATAGAACGAGGATGGACAATTCAACCCTAAACTCACTCCTTTCCTACAAATGAAATTTCACAGATGCTGCCCATACCTATGCTCCTTCAACGGCTGTGCTACTGGCTGCAAAGCATTGCACTTTCAAATACAACAATGAGTAGAGGAGTGTTATGTGTGTGTATATGTATATAAGTATTTATATATATATATGGAAAATGGATATATATATATATATATATATATATATATATATATATATATATATATATATATATATATATATATATATATATATGTATACATATATATATATATATATATATATATATATACATATATATATATATGTATATATATATATATATATATATATATATATATGTATACATATATATATATGTATATATATATATATGTATATATATATATATATGTATATATATATATATATGTATACATATAAATATATATATATGTATATATATATAATTATATATATATATATATATATATATATATATGTGTATACATATATATATATATATATATATATATGTATATATATATGTATATATAAATATATAAATATAAATATATGTATATATATATATATATATCCATTTTCTATATATATATATTATAAAATATATATATATATGTTTAGCTAGAATTCACTGAAAGTCAAGTATTTATTTTATTTATATATATGATGATGATGATGAATTACATTTGTAACGCACTTTACATTTGTTAAAATCTCAAAGTGCTACAAAGTATAAAGAAAAGAAAATAAATGTAAAAGAAAATGAGAAAAATCTTAAAAATAAATTAAATAAATGTAAAAAAACAACATGTTTTTTAAAAAGGAGAAAAACGTTAAAAAAAAGTTTTTTAAAAGGGAAAAAAAATCTTTAAAAAAAAAAGAAGGAGAAAACCTTAAATATAGATTAAATAAATGTAAAAAAATAAAACATTTTTTAAAAAGGAGAAAAACATTGAAAAAAAAAGTACAAAAAAATATTTTTTAAAAGGAAAAAAAAACCTTAAAAAAATAAAATATGTAAAAAAAAAAAGAAGGAGAAAAACCTTAAAAATAAATTAAATACATGTAAAAAAAAAATTATATATATATATATATATATACATATATATATATATATATATATATATATATATATATATATATATATGTATGTGTGGGGAAAAAAATCACAAGACTATTTCATCTCTACAGGCCTGTTTCATGAGGGGGGGTACCCTCAATCATCAGGAGATTAAATCTCCTGATGATTGAGGGTACCCCCCCTCATGAAACAGGCCTGTAGAGATGAAATAGTCTTGTGATTTTTTTCCCACACATACATATATTGCGCTCTACTACGGTATCGAGCACTATTTTTTGGATAACCTTATTAAAACATATATATATATATATATATATATATATATATATATATATATATATATATATATATATATACATATATTAGTACTGGAATTTCAGTGAATTCTAGCTATAAATAAACTCCTGCCCCCTTAACCCCACCCCTCCGGCCCCGCTCACCCCGACCACGCCTCCTCAACTTTCTCAGTCGTTTTTGCCACTTGTGCCAGCTTTTTTTAAAACATGTTGCAGGCATAAAATTCCAAATGAGCTAAAATTTGCAAAAAAAATAACAAAGTTTACCAGTTCGAATGTTAAATATCTTGTCTTTGCAGTCTATTCAATTGAATAAAAGTTGAAAAGGATTTGTTGTATTCTCTTTTTATTTACCATTTACACAACGTGACAACTTCACTGCTTTTGGGGTTTTGCACCTTTGATAACAAGTGACAACCACACACCACTCTGATGATGACTGCAGTTTCTTCTTCATTTGGTTCTCCAGCTGCATGCTAACTGTTCGCTGTCATACGTTAACTAAACATTGTGTTTATTTCCCCTATATTATTATTATTATTTGTTTTTGCAAGATCTCCACGGTGGCCTCCCAGTTGTTTGCTGGGTGTGACTCTCTCCGACAACAAGGTCAGTGGCAGTAATTGTCCTAACGGTTTGTGTACCTGTTGGGTGGAGGCGAGTAATGAGAGTTTTTCATTACGTGCGGGACGGGTGAGTGCGCCTGGCAGATGCTGACAGGCAGCAGATGTGGAAAGTTGCCGGGTGATTTGTACAAAGGGTCAACCGCGTCGCATGGCCGACGGAGAGGGAGAGAAGGGGGGGCGGGGTGGATTTACAGCGAGGGACACTGTCAGTCATGCCTCGCCCCCCCGTCAGAACGAGGTAAAGGTCAGTTCACGCACCAGCACGGTACCAACATGCACTCGTCCTCGCCTGATATCATCCTTTGTAACGTTGCAAAGTTTGCATATTACTACACTTTTTTTATTATTATTATTTTTTTAACTGGTTTTACCAGCAGAGGAGCATGTTCGGCAGCGCGCGCACACAGAGTACTTACAAGCAGACACAGTGTGTAGACAGAAAAGGGAGAATGGACGCATTTTGGTGTAAAAAGTAAAGATAAAGGTGAAGTTATAAGTAGAAGTATTTAAGTCCCATCTTAAAACTCATTTGTATACTCTAGTCTATAAATAGACCCCCTTTTAGACCAGTTGATCTGCCGTTTCTTTTCTGCTCTGCCCCCCTCTCCTTCGTGGAAGGGGGGGGCACAGGTCCGGTGGCCATGGATGAAGTGCTGGCTGTCCAGAGTCGGGACCCGGGGTGGACCGCTCGCCTGTGCATCAGTTGGGGACATCGCTGCGCTGCTTACCCGTCTCCGCTCGGGATGGTCTCCTGCTGGCCCCACTATGGACTGGACTCTTACTATTATGTTGGATCCACTATGGACTGGACTCTTACTATTATGCTAAATCCACTATGGACTGGACTTTCACTATTATGTTAGATCCACTATGGACAGGACTCTTACTATTATGCTAAATCCATTATGGACTGGACTTTCACTATTATGTTAGATCCACTATGGACTGGACTCTCACTATTATGTTAGATCCACTATGGACTGGACTCTCACACTATTATGTTAGATCCACTATGGACTGGACTCTCACTATTATGTTAGATCCACTATGGACTGGACTCTCACACTATTATGTTAGATCCACTATGGACTGGACTCTCACACTATTATGTTAGATCCACTATGGACTGGACTCTCACTATTATGTTGGATCCACTATGGACTGGACTCTCATTATTATGTTAGATCCACTATGGACTGGACTCTCACTATTATGTTAGATCCACTATGGACTGGACTCTCACTATTATGTTAGATCCACTATGGACTGGACTCTCACACTATTATGTTAGATCCACTATGGACTGGACTCTCACACTATTATGTTAGATCCACTATGGACTGGACTCTCACACTATTATGTTAGATCCACTATGGACTGGACTCTTACTATTATGCTAAATCTACTATGGACTGGACTTTCACTATTATGTTAGATCCACTATGGACTGGACTCTCACTATTATGTTAGATCCACTATGGACTGGACTCTTACTATTATGTTAGATCCACTATGGACTGGACTCTCACTATTATGTTAGATCCACTATGGACTGGACTCTCACACTATTATGTTAGATCCACTATGGACTGGACTCTCACTATTATGTTAGATCCACTATGGACTGGACTCTCACACTATTATGTTAGATCCACTATGGACTGGACTCTCACACTATTATGTTAGATCCACTATGGACTAGACTCTCACACTATTATGTTAGATCCACTATGGACTGGACTCTCACTATTATGTTAGATCCACTATGGTCTGGACTCTCACAATATTATGTTAGATCCACTATGGACTGGACTCTCACTATTATGTTAAAAACACTATGGACTGGACTCTCACTATTATGTTAGATCCACTATGGACTGGAGTCTCACTATTATGTTAGATCCACTATGGACTGGACTCTCACACTATTATGTTAGATCCACTATGGACTGGACTCTCACTATTATGTTAGATCCACTATGGACTGGACTCTCACACTATTATGTTAGATCCACTATGGACTGGACTCTTACTATTATGTTAGATCCACTATGGACTGGACTCTCACTATTATGTTAGATCCACTATGGACTGGACTCTCACACTATTATGTTAGATCCACTATGGACTGGACTCTCACTATTATGTTAGATCCACTATGGACTGGACTCTCACAATATTATGTTAGATCCACTATGGACTGGACTCTCACTATTATGTTAAAAACACTATGGACTGGACTCTCACTATTATGTTAGATCCACTATGGACTGGAGTCTCACTATTATGTTAGATCCACTATGGACTGGACTCTCACACTATTATGTTAGATCCACTATGGACTGGACTCTCACTATTATGTTAGATCCACTATGGACTGGACTCTCATACTATTATGTTAGATCCACTATCGACTGGACTCTCACTATTATGTTAGATCTACTATGGACTGGACTCTCACACTATTATGTTAGATCCACTATGGACTGGACTCTCACTATTATGTTAGATCCACTATGGACTGGACTCTCACACTATTATGTTAGATCCACTATGGACTGGACTCTCACACTATTATGTTAGATCCACTATGGACTGGACTCTCACACTATTATGGTAGATCCACTATGGACTGGACTCTCACACTATTATGTTAGATCCACTATGAACCGGACTCTCACACTATTATGTTAGATCCACTATGGACTGGACTCTCACACTATTATGGTAGATCCACTATGGACTGGACTCTCACACTATTATGTTAGATCCACTATGAACTGGACTCTCACTATTATGTTAGATCCACTATGGACTGGACTCTCACTATTATGTTAGATCCACTATGGACTGGACTCTCACTATTATGTTAGATCCACTATGGACTGGACTCTCACACTATTATGTTAGATCCACTATGGACTGGACTCTCACACTATTATGTTAGATCCACTATGGACTGGACTCTCACACTATTATGTTAGATCCACTATGGACTGGACTCTCACTATTATGTTAGATCCACTATGGACTGGACTCTCACACTATTATGTTAGATCCACTATGGACTGGACTCTCACACTATTATGTTAGATCCACTATGGACTGGACTCTCACACTATTATGTTAGATCCACTATGGACTGGACTCTCACACTATTATGTTAGATCCACTATGGACTGGACTCTTACTATTATGTTAGATCCACTATGGACTGGACTCTCACTATTATGTTAGATCCACTATGGACTGGACTCTCACACTATTATGTTAGATCCACTATGGACTGGACTCTCACTATTATGTTAGATCCACTATGGACTGGACTCTCACAATATTATGTTAGATCCACTATGGACTGGACTCTCACACTATTATGTTAGATCCACTATGGACTGGACTCTCACACTATTATGTTAGATCCACTATGGACTGGACTCTCACACTATTATGTTAGATCCACTATGGACTGGACTCTTACTATTATGTTAGATCAACTATGGACTGGACTCTCACACTATTATGTTAGATCCACTATGGACTGGACTCTCACACTATTATGTTAGATCCACTATGTACTGGACTCTTACTATTATGTTAGATCCACTATGGACTGGACTCTCACACTATTATGTTAGATCCACTATGGACTGGACTCTCACACTATTATGTTAGATCCACTATGTACTGGACTCTTACTATTATGTTAGATCAACTATGGACTGGACTCTCACACTATTATGTTAGATCCACTATGGACTGGACTCTCACACTATTATGTTAGATCCACTATGGACTGGACTCTCACACTATTATGTTAGATCCACTATGTACTGGACTCTTACTATTATGTTAGATCAACTATGGACTGGACTCTCACACTATTATGTTAGATCCACTATGGACTGGACTCTCACACTATTATGTTAGATCCACTATGGACTGGACTCTCACACTATTATGTTAGATCCACTATGGACTGGACTCTTACTATTATGTTAGATCAACTATGGACTGGACTCTCACACTATTATGTTAGATCCACTATGGACTGGACTCTCACACTATTACGTTATATTGGCATGCGGGCAACACTAGTGTGTGTGTGTGTGTGTTGTTTTCACGAGCTATCATGCCGATTCTAGAGTAAGTGTCTACAGAAAAAGAAGAATGACTTGAAATTTCCATCAGTCTTGTATGAATCTTTCTGGCGTGACCCAGATGACCCGTGGTCTTGCCGGCCAACAATGGCATCCTGTAGAACTCCCAGGTAAGCTCCTCCTGATCCTCCTGGTTACACCCTGTGACCTTGCCACTAGCCACAGTGGTGACCCTTCATTCCACCTGTGCTGATGTGGTATCTACACAGTATCAGCCCGCAACTGCAATCTTCTCCATCTTTAGATGCGGTGACTAAAAATGCCATTACAGGCTCGTCTTTCTGTCTTCCTCTCACTTCTTGAGTGTCGTATTGCAACACATCCTCTCCTATTTGTTTTGTTTTTACGTGCAAATTAAAGGGGAACTGCACTTTATTTTGGAACTTTGCCAATCGTTCACAGTCATTATGAAATACATTTTTATGCATTCTGGTATTGAATAAACGTACATAAAAGTCTGCTTTCTGCGGAGTCAATGGGAGCTCCTCTAATACGCCAACAATATTTGATTTGAATATTAACCCTGTAACACCCCTTGTTGTACAACGTTACCTTTAACCATCCTAAAAACAATCTGTAATTATTATTATTATTTTTTTTCCACATTTACATAGTCATTGGGTCCTATTGTTCAGTTTCACAGGGCTATTGAATCGTACATTTGTTTATAAGTCACGCCTTCTGGCCATGAACTCACACAATGTGTGTGTGAATGTGTGTGTTAATGGGTGAATGTGGAAATAGTGTCAAAGCCATACTTGCCAACCTTGAGACCTCCGATTTCGGGAGGTGGGGGGTGGGGGGCGTCGTCGGGGGTGGGGCGGGGGGCGTGGTTGGGGGCGTGGTTATAAAATATATACAGGTAAAAGCCAGTAAATTAGAATATTTTGGAAAAACTTGATTTATTTCAGTAATTGCATTCAAAAGGTGTAACTTGTACATTATATTTATTCATTGCACACAGACTGATGCATTCAAATGTTTATTTCATTTAATTTTGATGATTTGAAGTGGCAACAAATGAAAATCCAAAATTCCGTGTGTCACAAAATTAGAATATTACTTAAGGCTAATACAAAAAAGGGATTTTTAGAAATGTTGGCCAACTGAAAAGTATGAAAATGAAAAATATGAGCATGTACAATACTCAATACTTGGTTGGAGCTCCTTTTGCCTCAATTACTGCGTTAATGCGGCGTGGCATGGAGTCGATGAGTTTCTGGCACTGCTCAGGTGTTATGAGAGCCCAGGTTGCTCTGATAGTGGCCTTCAACTCTTCTGCGTTTTTGGGTCTGGCATTCTGCATCTTCCTTTTCACAATACCCCACAGATTTTCTATGGGGCTAAGGTCAGGGGAGTTGGCGGGCCAATTTAGAACAGAAATACCATGGTCCGTAAACCAGGCACGGGTAGATTTTGCGCTGTGTGCAGGCGCCAAGTCCTGTTGGAACTTGAAATCTCCATCTCCATAGAGCAGGTCAGCAGCAGGAAGCATGAAGTGCTCTAAAACTTGCTGGTAGACGGCTGCGTTGACCCTGGATCTCAGGAAACAGAGTGGACCGACACCAGCAGATGACATGGCACCCCAAACCATCACCCAACCATGCAAATTTTGCATTTCCTTTGGAAATCGAGGTCCCAGAGTCCGGAGGAAGACAGGAGAGGCACAGGATCCACGTTGCCTGAAGTCTAGTGTAAAGTTTCCACCATCAGTGATGGTTTGGGGTGCCATGTCATCTGCTGGTGTCGGTCCACTCTGTTTCCTGAGATCCAGGGTCAACGCAGCCGTCTACCAGCAAGTTTTAGAGCACTTCATGCTTCCTGCTGCTGACCTGCTCTATGGAGATGGAGATTTCAAGTTCCAACAGGACTTGGCGCCTGCACACAGCGCAAAATCTACCCGTGCCTGGTTTACGGACCATGGTATTTCTGTTCTAAATTGGCCCGCCAACTCCCCTGACCTTAGCCCCATAGAAAATCTGTGGGGTATTGTGAAAAGGAAGATGCAGAATGCCAGACCCAAAAACGCAGAAGAGTTGAAGGCCACTATCAGAGCAACCTGGGCTCTCATAACACCTGAGCAGTGCCAGAAACTCATCGACTCCATGCCACGCCGCATTAACGCAGTAATTGAGGCAAAAGGAGCTCCAACCAAGTATTGAGTATTGTACATGCTCATATTTTTCATTTTCATACTTTTCAGTTGGCCAACATTTCTAAAAATCCCTTTTTTGTATTAGCCTTAAGTAATATTCTAATTTTGTGACACACGGAATTTTGGATTTTCATTTGTTGCCACTTCAAATCATCAAAATTAAATGAAATAAACATTTGAATGCATCAGTCTGTGTGCAATGAATAAATATAATGTACAAGTTACACCTTTTGAATGCAATTACTGAAATAAATCAAGATTTTCAAAATATTCTAATTTACTGGCTTTTACCTGTATATATATATATATATACAGGTAAAAGCCAGTAAATTAGAATATTTTGAAAAACTTGATTTATTTCAGTAATTGCATTCAAAAGGTGTAACTTTAATTTTATATATATATATATATATATATATATATATATATATATATATATATATATATATATATATATATATATATATATATATATATATATATATATATGTATGTGTGGGAAAAAAATCACAAGACTACTTCATCTCTACAGGCCTGTTTCATGAGGGGTTCCCTCAATCATCAGGAGATTTTAATGGGAGCATTCACATACCATGGTTTATATAGGGCACAGAGTGGGTGGGTACAGGCTGGCCTAGGGGCGTGGTGATTGGCTCATGTGTTACCTAGGAGGTGTTTCCGTCTGTGGCGGCATGCTGATACAATTTCGCTGCGCTTGTTGAGGGATGACAGGTCTGGACGGTATATAATAAACAGTTTCTCTTTCAAGCATAGGTTGCATCTTTTATTACCACTATTGTAAGGTGTGCTGGATGCAAGAATTTGCCATGTTATTGAATATTCAACATTATTGTCTTTGAGGTCCCAAATGTGTTTGCTGAGTTCTGTGGTATTTCGCAGGTTTTGGTTCCTGAAAGAAGCCTTGTGATTGTTCCATCTGGTTTTGAACTCTCCCTCGGTTAATCCTACATATGTGTCGGATGTGTTAATGTCCTTGCGTGTTACCTTAGATTGGTAAACAACTGATGTTTGCTCAACAAGCGCAGCGAAATTGTATCAGCATGCCGCCACAGACGGAAACACCTCCTAGGTAACACATGAGCCAATCACCACGCCCCTACGCCAGCCTGTACCCACCCACTCTGTGCCCTATATAAACCATGGTATGTGAATGCTTCCATTAAAATCTCCTGATGATTGAGGGAACCCCTCATGAAACAGGCCTGTAGAGATGAAGTAGTCTTGTGATTTTTTTCCCACACATACATATATTGCGCTCTACCACGGTATCGAGCACGATTTTTTGGATAACCTTATTAAGACATATATATATATATATAAATAAATAAATAAAATAAATAAATACTTGAATTTCAGTGTTCATTTATTTACACATTTACACACACATAACACTCATCTACTCATTGTTGAGTTAAGGGTTGAATTGTCCATCCTTGTTCTATTCTCTGTCACTATTTCAGAACACACACATTATACAAATATACATTATAAAATCAATAAGAAAACGGGAGCTCTAATTTGGGAGTCTGAATTAGGATCAGAAGTTCCTATATAAACATTGCGCACTCATGTCGCCTTTTTGTATTGATTACTGCAGCTGTGCACTGGATTCATTCACAAATACAAACTACAACCCACAAACACTTTAGAGTTAGGCTCCACCATCAGAATGTGTACTTAAACTTATAAAGATCACATGGAAACTATTCAGTGAGTTGATTCACCAAAACTAACCTGTTATACAGGAGGAAAAAGCACACAGGACGTTTCAATTGTTCACAGACAGTCTGTGAACAATTGAAACGTCCTGAGACTGAGACTGGTCGCGCTCATCAGAATGACAAGACACTTCCGGTCTGCAGGTGATAGCATTCAATTGGGAAGAAACGCCCTACTGCCCCCTACTGACCAATGTGAATACTGATAAATGTGTAATGACAGCTCCAAAAACGAATTCAAACCACAAAATAAAATAAATAAATCAACACAAAAATGTGACACATTATGGGTGGGTCACATATGCATGTACAGTAGATGGCAGTATTGTCCTGTTTAAAAGTGTCACAACATTGCTGTTTACGGCAGACCAACTGCTTTACGGGGGACGAAAACTTGACTGCTGTTGTTGTGTGTTGTTACCGCACTGGGAGGACGTTAATGAAACTGCCTAACAATAAACCCACATAAGAAACCAAGAACTCGACCTCGATCATTAGCTGTTTATATTGTGGGAAAGCGGACGTGAGAACAGGCTGTCAACACGTCACTCAGGTCCGCATGGAGCTGGAGGGGGCGTGGCCTCCAGCTCCGCCTGAATTTCGGGAGATTTTCGGGAGAAAATTTGTCCCGGGAGGTTTTCGGGAGAGGCGCTGAATTTCGGGAGTCTCCCCGGAAAATCCGGGAGGGTTGGCAAGTATGCACATTTACATAGTCATTGGGTCCTATTGTTCAGTCTCACAGGGCTATTGGATCGTACATTTGTTTATAAGTCACGCCTTGTGGCCATGAACTCACACAACCTCTCATGTTTTCCTTCGAACAACATCTATTTGTTTCATTGGACTGGATTCATCAGATTCAAGTAAGTAAAATGTCTTTTATATATTTAGGGCCCGCATGGCCCAATGTATAAGGACTCCCAAAGGGAGTCCTTATGCAATGGGACATAAGGACCTATTGATTAGGGCCCGCATGGCCCATTGTATAAGGACTCCCAAAGGGAGTCCTTATGCAATGGGACATAAGGACCTATTGATTAGGGCCCGCATGGCCCATTGTATAAGGACTCCCAAAGGGAGTCCTTATGCAATGGGACATAAGGACCTATTGAATTTGTAAGGTTTTATTATTATTATTCTTCCGCAACTTTGCGCTGTAATTTGACCCCCTTAGCATGCTTCAAAACTCACCAAATTTTACACACACATCAGTAATATACGGCAAAACTTGTTATCCCCAAAACTCAAAATTGCGCTCTAGCGCCCCCTAGAAAGAAAACTGCTTATAACTCCCAGTACAAATGTTGTAGAGACATGAAACAAAAACCTCTATGTAGGTCTCACTTAGACTTAAATTTAATTAATTTATTTCCTCGGCCAAAAATCTACAGGAAGTTTGCTATTCCCCCTTCAACACTAAATTTGAGTAAAAACAGTAACTTTTGCCTCTTTGAGCTGTAATTTGACCCCCTTAACACGCTTCAAAACTCACCAAACTGAACGCACACATCAGGACTGGCAAAAATTACGATCTAATAAAAAAAAACCTAACCCCAAATTTAAAAATTGCGCTCTAGAGCAATTTTTGAATAAAACGGAGAAAAAACTGCTCCTCGGAAGAAAAAAATGACAAAACTGCCTGTAACTCCCACTGGGAAGGTCGGAGAGACATGAAACAAAAACCTCTCCGTAGGTCTGACTTAGACCTACATTTCATAAATTGACAACCCCCAGCAAAAATCTACAGGAAGTTTGCTATTCCCCCTTCAACACAACATTTTTGTAAAAACTGGTCACCTTTTTATTATTATTCTTCCGCAACTTTGCACTGTAATTTGACCCCCTTAGCATGCTTCAAAACTCACCAAATTTTAAACACATCAGTAATATACGGCAAAACTTTTTATCAAAAAACCAAACCCCAAAACTCAAAATTGCGCTCTAGCGCCCCCTAGAAAGAAAACTGCTTATAACTCCCAGTACAAATGTTATAGAGACATGAAACAAAAACCTCTATGTAGGTCTCACTTAGACTTAAATTTAATTTATTTATTTCCTCGGCCAAAAATCTACAGGAAGTTTGCTATTCCCCCTTCAACACTAAATTTGAGTAAAAACAGTCACTTTTGCCTCTTTGAGCTGTAATTTGACCCCCTTAACACGCTTCAAAACTCACCAAACTGAACGCACACATCAGGACTGGCAAAAATTGCGATCTAATAAAAAAAACCTAACCCCAAATTTAAAAATTGCGCTCTAGAGCAATTTTTGAATAAAACGGAGAAAAAACTGCTCCTCGGAAGAAAAAAATGACAAAACTGCCTGTAACTCCCACTGGGAAGGTCGGACAGACATGAAACAAAAACCTCTCCGTAGGTCTGACTTAGACCTACATTTCATAAATTGACAACCCCCAGCAAAAATCTACAGGAAGTTTGCTATTCCCCCTTCAACACAACATTTTTGTAAAAACCGGTCACCTTTTTATTATTATTCTTCCGCAACTATGCGCTGTAATTTGACCCCCTTAGCATGCTTCAAAACTCACCAAATTTTAAACACATCAGTAATATACGGCAAAACTTTTTATCAAAAAACCAAACCCCAAAACTCAAAATTGCGCTCTAGCGCCCCTTAGAAAGAAAACTGCTTATAACTCCCAGTACGAATGTTGTAGAGACATGAAACAAAAACCTCTATGTAGGTCTCACTTAGACTTAAATTTAATTAATTTATTTCCTCGGCCAAAAATCTACAGGACGTTTGCTATTCCCCCTTCAACACTAAATTTGAGTAAAAACAGTAACTTTTGCCTCTTTGAGCTGTAATTTGACCCCCTTAACACGCTTCAAAACTCACCAAACTGAACGCACACATCAGGACTGGCAAAAATTGCGATCTAATAAAAAAAACCTAACCCCAAATTTAAAAATTGCGCTCTAGAGCAATTTTTGAATAAAACGGAGAAAAAAACTGCTCCTCGGAAGAAAAAAATGACAAAACTGCCTGTAACTCCCACTGGGAAGGTCGGACAGACATAAAACAAAAACCTCTCCGTAGGTCTGACTAAGACCTACATTTCATAAATTGACAACCCCCAGCAAAAATCTACAGGAAGTTTGCTATTCCCCCTTCAACACAACATTTTTGTAAAAACCGGTCACCTTTTTATTATTATTCTTCCGCAACTTTGCGCTGTAATTTGACCCCCTTAGCATGCTTCAAAACTCACCAAATTTTAAACACATCAGTAATATACGGCAAAACTTTTTATCAAAAAACGAAACCCCAAAACTCTAAATTGCGCTCTAGCGCCCCCTAGAAAGAAAACTGCTTATAACTCCCAGTACAAATGTTGTAGAGACATGAAACAAAAACCTCTATGTAGGTCTCACTTAGACTTAAATTTAATAAATTTTTTTCCTCGGCCAAAAATCTACAGGAAGTTTGCTATTCCCCCTTCAACACTAAATTTGAGTAAAAACAGTAACTTTTGCCTCTTTGAGCTGTAATTTGACCCCCTTAACACGCTTCAAAACTCACTAAACTGAACGCACACATCAGGACTGGCAAAAATTGCGATCTAATAAAAAAAACCTAACCCCAAAATTTAAAAATTGCGCTCGAGAGCAATTTTTGAATAAAACGGAGAAAAAACTGCTCCTCGGAAGAAAATAATTACAAAACTGCCTGTAACTCCCACTGGGAAGGTCGGACAGACATGAAACAAAAACCTCTCCGTAGGTCTGACTTTGACCTACATTTCATAAATTGACAACCCCCAGCAAAAATCTACAGGAAGTTTGCTATTCCCCCTTCAACACAACATTTTTGTCAAAACCGGTCACCTTTCTTCAAACATTATCTCCTCTGAGCGTGTTTGTCGTTTCGGCTTCAAACTAACACAGGAGAGAGATTGAACCCTTTTGATTAAAAGTTATCGAAAGAGTTTTAATACCGGCTCCGGTTTTGATTTTATGACCCTTCAAAGAGCCGCTGCGCTGATGCTGCTGTTTTTTCAAGAAGGCTGCTTAAAAGCAGGAAGCACCAGCGTGCCCACACAATGCAGACAAGGTAGGTACACCACACAAAAGTATTGGGACAATTCGGACTACAAGTAGACAAAAGTATTGGGACACTTATGACGAAAACTGAACAAAAGTATTGGGACACTTACACTGGAAAAAAATATTGGGACACTTACCAATACCACTGAACAAAAGTATTGCGACACTTAGGACGAAAACTGGACAAAAGTATTGGGACACTTACACTGGACAAAAGTATTGGGACACTTATGGCAACTACTTGACAAAAGTATTGGGACACTTAGGACTAAAACTGGACAAAAGTATTGGGACACTTAGGACTACCACTGGACAAAAGTATTGGGACACCTACACTGGCCAAAAGTATTGGGACACTTAAGACTACAACTTGACAAAAGTATTGGGACACTTGGGACTAAAACTTGACAAAAGTATTGGGACACTTAGGACTAGCACCTGCCAAATACGCGGGCCCGACCAACGCTGCTTGCAGCTTTAATTTTTGGTTGTTATTACAATGTCTAGAGCATGTACATATGTAGTTATCGTGGAACAGATGCATCACATTTCATTTAGAGCTTGTTATATAATTATACAACCCTGGGTGAATGTGGTAGTAATAGCTGGCTTGTTGCAGTGGGCTCAAGCAGCTTGTATTCCCTCCACTACATCACTGCCTGAACTATTTTCTCTGTACATGGCAGTGACGTGCGGTGAGGTTGATGGCTGGTGAGGCACTGACTTCATCACAGTCAGATTTACAAACATATGAACCCTAAAGAGTATCTTATTCACCATTTGATTGGCAGCAGTTAACGGGTTATGTTTAAAAGCTCATACCAGCATTCTTCCCTGCTTACCACTCAGCATCAAGGGTTGGAATTGGGGGTTAAATCACCAAAAATGATTCCCGGGCGCGGCGCCGCTGCTGCCCACTGCTCCCCTCACCTCCCAGGGGGTGAACAAGGGGATGGGTCAAATGCAGACCTAGTGTGTGTGTGACAATCATTGGTACTTTAACTTAACTTTAACTTTACACATACAAACTGTAGCACACAAAAAAGCACATTTAATTAAAAAAAAACGTTATTATGGTCTTACCTTTACTTATAAATGAAGTCCATGCGTCGCAACTAAAGCCCTCACTTCAACTTTCCACGTGCAAGATTGAATCTATTTAAAAAAGTGTAACCGAGGGTTTATAAATGTCGCCTATACTGTATGAAACTACAAAATAACAAACACGGAGGCTCCAGTTTACACGAGGACCACTTTATTTACTTTCTTCCAAAAACCTCCGTGTCATCACTTCCGCTCTTAGCGCCTTCAAAATAAGAGCTCAAGGCATATGCTGTATAACAGCGCATAACAGGAACTTAACATCACAAAGAGGAAAGCCCCTGAAAATAGGTTACAAAAGTTATTTAATAAGAAGCCAAAAAGTGCAAAAACAATAATGTTCATGTTGGAGGAGTTGTGAATTAGGTACACCTGCAGTCTGCAGGCGTACCTAATGTTGTGGCCCTGCAGTCATTCACAACTCCTCCAACACGAACATTATTGTTTTTGCACTTTTTGGCTTCTTATGAAATAACTTTTTTAAAATAGATTCAATCTTGCACGTGGAAAGTTTAAGTGTGGGCTTTAGTTGATATAACAATTCTACGGCAAGGGTGCAGGAGGCGAGTCTCAGCCAGTGCGTCCTTTGCAGCCGTTTCATGATCGCTCAGCACAAGAAATACTTTACACACATACAGTTGTTGACAAAATACACTGTACATTATATACCTCAGCTAACTAAACTATGAAAATGTATAATATAATTCATATAGCAATACGGTCTCACTGCACAGCAGGCCAGCAGTTAGCCGAGTCCGGAATCCATGTTGAGGCACTGAGTGACGTGCCTCAACTGTCTCTTCTCAGTATTTGAACGGCAAATGTGAAAATTCAGCGATTTTAAATAAAAATAATCTAAAACTGGTGAAGTTAAATGGAAAATAACTTTATCGTATTATCACTGGATACATATAACAATTTAATTAATTGTTTTTCTTTTTACATTTTTTTTCTTTCCATGATGGCAGGTGAGGCCGCGCCTCACCTGCCTCTAGTGACTGCACGTCACTGATACATGGATAGTATACATTCTACCAGTGACGTGCGGTGAGGTTCATGACTGGTGAGGCACTAACTTCATCACAGTCAGATTTACAAACATATGAACCCTAAAGAGTATCTTATTCACCATTTGATTGGCAGCAGTTAACGGGTTATGTTTAAAAGCTCATACCAGCATTCTTCCCTGCTAAGGGGGGCTCAAGCCACCCTAAAATATTCTTAAGCCCCCCTAAATAATTTGGTGTTTTTTTGGGTTTTTTTACAAATAAATGCCGACATATTCATTATAAAGTGGCCCAAATATGAGTTTAAATAAATAATCATATAACCTGTTATTATTCACTCAGTTTCCCCCCACTTCGTAGCGTAAGGTAGAGAGCCCCTTTCGTGCGTCGGTATCCAATCCATTCCACTTGTTCATATAGAAAATGCCCACATCACTCAAATTCCAGCCCGCATTTTCTCTGCGACCTTGCTTGCGGTCCTGCAGGTGTACGAAGCACATTATCTTCCTTTACAATGAGTGAAGCTGCACAAAACCTTGTGTGTGCAATTGTAAATCATTTATTTTTTAAGTTTTGTGTTTCTTGTAGAATCTATATAAAGTAATATACATAAGCCTATTGTTAAAATAATGAAAAAAAACATCATTAAATATATTTGTTTTATTGTATTGTTACATTAATAGCTGTTTTATTATTATAGGATGGCTTGTTAAACATTTAATAGGATTTTCAGAGGGAGGAAAAACCAAGACATTTAATATAAAATGTAAAATGAATAAATACATAAAAAGAAAAAGAAAATATATGGTTAAAAGCCATCGTCCCGGGGAGCATTTCATTTCGTCCTGTGCATTTTTTTTAAATAATAATAATAACAATGAATAATTTCTAAGTCTTTGTTAGCCGTTTTTGAAGTTTTGTGCTCGTGCGTAACATTCGCTCGCATCCTGTGCATCTCCTGGGGGCAAAGCCCCCCCCTGTCCTTAAAAGCTAGTAACGCCCCTGCTTTAACTTAACTTTAACTTTACACATACAAACTGTAGCACACAAAAAAGCACATTTAATAAAAAAAAACGTTATTATGGTCTTACCTTTACTTATAAGTGCGGGTACAGTGGTGTTGGTGTGGAGGAGTTGTGAATGAATGAAATATGAAATCCGTGCTGCAGTCTGCAGGTGTACCTAATGTAGTGTCCTTGCAGTCGTTCACGGCTCCTCCGGCGCGAGCAATGTTGTTTTTGCACTTTTTGGCTTCTTGTTAAGTGACTTTTTTTGGGTGGATTCGGTCTTGCACGTGGAGGGTTTGGGTGTGGGCTTTGGTTGGTGTGGCGCTCTCGTCGGTGGGTGCAGTCTGCAGCGAAGGTGCCTTAAGCACCAGGAGGCGTGGTTACGCGAGCCTCAGCCAGTGCGTCTTCACAGCAGTTTTATGATCGCTCAGCACAATAAATACGTTACACACATACAGTTGTTGACAAAATACACTGTACATTATATACCTCAGCTAACTAAACTATGGAAATGTATAATATAATTCATATAGCGATACAGTCTCACTGCACAGCAGGCCAGCAGTTAGCCGAGTCCGGAATCCATGTTGAGGCACTGAGTGACGTGCCTCGACTGTCTCTTCTCAGTATTTGAACGGCAAATGTGAAAATTCAGCGATTTTAAATAAAAATAGTCTAAAACTGGTGAAGTTAAATGGAAAATAACGTTATAGTATAATCACTGGATACATATAACAATTTAATTAATTTTTTTTCTTTTTACCTTTTTTTGCCTCTAGTGACTGCACGTCACTGATACATGGATAGTATACATTCTACCCTTGTGTTGTGTTCATGGTCAAATTTGACTGATTTCAAAGTTTGAGCTCTAAAAAAATGTAGTTAATTGATCAGCCTGACTTAAAATTCCATGATTTTGTCCAAGGATATCATATACAGACAATTCAGTTCTGGGGAAAGGAATGTTCCTGAATGTGTGGATGTAATGAGGGTATGCATGTTTTCCTTTTAGTATGATAATTAGAGCCTTTATCCATTTATATTTACATTGATGGAATTTGGACACTTTTGTCCAAACATACATAAACATTTTTTTTTTTTTAAACAATTTCTGCATCAAATTCCTCCTACAACAACATCTGAAAGGTCAATTTTTTTTTTTTTTAAGTTTTTCTATATTTGGGTCTTACAGTGTTTTAACAAGTACCGTATTTTCCGCACCATAAGGCGCCCTGGGTTATAAGCCGCGCCTTCAATGAACGGCATATTTCAAAACTTTGTCCACCTATAAGCCGCCCCGTGTTATAAGCCGCATCTAACTGCGCTAAAGGAATGTCAAAAAAACAGTCAGATAGGTCAGTCAAACTTTAATAATATATTAAAAACCAGCGTGATGTGGGCGCGCATGGAGTCGTATATCAACATGGACGGAGCTGCGTGAAAAAAGCCACCCGGCCTCTTCGCGTAAACTTACCTTAACCACTCGCTCATCTTTTCTTCATCCATCCATCCCTTCGAGTTAGCTTTTATGACGACGCCGGCTGGAAAGGTCTCTTTTGGCAAGGTCTTCCTTTTGAATATCACCATGGGTGGAAGTTTCTGGCCATTAGCATGGCAAGCTAGAACCACAGTGAAGGATGACTTCTCATTCCCTGTGGTGCGAATATTCACCGTACGTGCTCCCGTTGTATCCACAGTGCGGTTCACAGGAATATCAAAAGTCAGTGGAACCTCGTCCATGTTGATAATGTTCTCTGGCCGGATCTTTTTTTCAGCTATCTTGTTTTTACAATATGCACGGAAAGTAGCCAGCTTTTCTTGAAAGTCTTTAGGCAGTTGCTGTGAAATAGTAGTCCGTGTGCGGATGGAGAGATTGCGTCTTTTCATGAACCGGAAACCTGTCGCTTAGTAGGAGCCATTTTGTGGTCTTTACAGATGTAAACACACAAAGGAAATGAAACGTACGGTAATATCCGCGCGCTTTTTCTTCTTCTACGCGGGCGGGTGGTTGCTTACAGTAGAAGAAGAAGCGCTTCCTGTTCTATGGGGGCGGGTGCTTACCTTGGCGGTTGCTTGCGTAGAAGAAGAAGCACTTCCTCTTCTACGGGGAAAAAAGATGGCGGCTGTTTACCGTAGTTGCGAGACTGAAACTTTATGAAAATGAATCTTAATATTAATCCATATATAAAGCGCACCGGGTTATAAGCCGCACTGTCAGCTTTTGAGTAAATTTGTGGTTTTTAGGTGCGGCTAATAGTGCGGAAAATACGGTATTAGTGATATTGTTATTATAAGAGCTAACGCAGACAAACTTATTATAGTGGCGACATAATCACTACAGTATGTCCCTATTAGGGTTGTCCCAATACCAATATTTTGGTACTGGTACCAAAATGTATTTCAATACTTTTCTAACTAAAGGGGACCAAAAAAATGTCAATACTGTCTTTATTTGAACAAAACATCTTAAGGTACATGAAACATATGTTTATTATTGTAATTTAGTTCTTAAATAAAATGTTGAACATACTAGACAACTTGTCTTTTAGTAGTAAGTAAACAAACAAAGACTCCTAATTAGTCTATGCAGTAACATATTGTGTCATTTATACACCTATTATTTTGTACACATTATGAAGGACAAACTGTAAAAAATGGATTATTAATCCACTTGTTCATTTACTGTTAATATCTGATTATTTTCTGTTTTGACATGTTCTATCTACACTTCTGTTAAAATGTAATAATCACTTATTCTTCTCTTCTTTGATACTTGACATTAGTTTTGGACGATACCACACATTTAGGTATGGATCCGATACCAAGTAGTTACAGGATCATACATTGGTCATATTCAAAGTCCTCATGTGTCCAGGGACGTATTTACTGACTTTATAAACATAATATGAATTTTTGAAAAAAAATATCAATGTAATCATAGTAGTATCGACTAGATATGCTCTTGTACTTGGTATCACTACAGTGGATTTCAGGTGTAGATCCAAACATAGTTAAGTTAAGTTAAAAGCACATAATATTACGGACCTTGTATCCCTCAGGCGGTACTGCATCAAAAAGCGACATCAGTGTGTAAAGGATATCACCACATGGGCTCAGGAACACTTCAGAAAACCACCGTCAGTAACTACAGTTGGTCGCTACATCTGTAAGTGCAAGTTAAAACTCTACCATGCAAAGCCAAAGCCATTTATCAACAACACCCAGAAACGCTTCGCTGGGTACATGACATATATACTTACATCATGTATATATTACATGTTATTATGAATGTTACTACATGACATATATACTTACATCATGTATATATTACATGTTATTATGAATGTTACTACATGACATATATACATACATCATGTGTATATTACATGTTATTATGAATGTTACTACATGACATATATACTTACATCATGTATATATGACATGTTATTATTAATGTTATTAGATACTACATATATATTTACATCATGTGTATATTACATGTTATTATGAATGTTACTACATGACATATATACTTACATCATGTATATATTGCATGTTATTATGAATGATACTACATGACATATATACTTACATCATGTATATATTACATGTTATTATGAATGTTACTACATGACATATATACTTACATCATGTATATATTACATGTTATAATGAATGTTACTACACGACATATATACTTACATCATGTATATATTACATGTTATTATGAATGTTACTACATGACATATATACTTACATCATGTATATATTACATGTTATTATGAATGTTACTACATGACATATATACTTACATCATGTAGATATTACATGTTATTATGAATGTTACATGACATATATACTTACATCATGTATATATTACATGTTATTATGAATGTTACTACATGACATATATACTTACATCATGTGTATATTACATGTTATTATGAATGTTACTACATGACATATATACTTACATCATGTATATATTACATGTTATTATGAATGTTACTACATGACATATATACTTACATCATGTATATATTACATGTTATTATGAATGTTACTACATGACATATATACTTACATCATGTATATATTACATGTTATTATGAATGTTACTACATGACATATATACTTACATCATGTATATATTACATGTTATTATGAATGTTACTACATGACATATATACTTACATCATGTATATATTACATGTTATTATGAATGTTACTACATGACATATATACTTACATCATGTATATATTACATGTTATTATTAATGTTACTAGATACTACATACATATTTACATCATGTGTATATTACACGTTATTATGAATGTTACTACATGACATATATACTTACATCATGTATATATTACATGTTATTATGAATGTTACTACATGACATATATACTTACATCATGTATATATTACATGTTATTATGAATGTTACTACATGACATATATACTTACATCATGTATATATTACATGTTATTATGAATGTTACTACACGACATATATACTTACATCATGTATATATTACATGTTATTATGAATGTTACTACATGACATATATACTTACATCATGTATATATTACATGTTATTATGAATGTTACTACATGACATATATACTTACATCATGTATATATTACATGTTATTATGAATGTTACTACATGACATATATACTTACATCATGTACATATTACATGTTATTATGAATGTTACTACATGACATATATACTTACATCATGTATATATTACATGTTATTATGAATGTTTCTACATGACATATATACTTACATCATGTATATATTACATGTTATTATGAATGTTACTACATGACATATATACTTACATCATGTATATATTACATGTTATTATGAATGTTACTACATGACATATATACTTACATCATGTACATATTACATGTTATTATGAATGTTACTACATGACATATATACTTACATCATGTATATATTACATGTTATTATGAATGTTTCTACATGACATATATACTTACATCATGTATATATTACATGTTATTATGAATGTTACTACATGACATATATACTTACATCATGTATATATTACATGTTATTATGAATGTTACTACATGACATATATACTTACATCATGTACATATTACATGTTATTATGAATGTTACTACATGACATATATACTTACATCATGTATATATTACATGTTATTATGAATGTTACTACATGACATATATACTTACATCATGTATATCTTACATGTTATTATGAATGTTACTACATGACATATACTGTATACTTACATCATGTATATATTACATGTTATTTTGAATGTTACTAGATACTACATGTATACTTACATCATGTATATATTACATGTTACTATGAATGTTACTACATGACATATATACTTACATCATGTATATATTACATGTTATTATGAATGTTACTACATGACATATACTGTATACTTACATCATGTATATATTACATGTTATTATGAATGTTACTAGATACTACATATATACTTACATCATGTATATATTACATGTTACTATGAATGTTACTACATGACATATATACTTACATCATGTATATATTACATGTTATTATGAATGTTACTACATGACATATACTGTATACTTACATCATGTATATATTACATGTTATTATGAATGTTACTAGATACTACATATATACTTACATCATGTACATATTACATGTTATTATGAATGTTACTACATGACATATATACTTACATCATGTATATATTACATGTTATTATGAATGTTACTACATGACATATATACTTACATCATGTATATGTTACATGTTATTATGAATGTTACTACATGCCATATATACTTACATCATGTATATATTACATGTTATTATGAATGTTACTACATGACATATATACTTACATCATGTATATATTACATGTTATTATTAATGTTGCTACATGACAAAAATACTTACATCATGTGTATATTACATGTTATTATGAATGTTACTACATGACATATATACTTACATCATGTATATATTACATGTTATTATGAATGTGACTACATGACATATATACTTACATCATGTATATATTACATGTTATTATTAATGTTGCTACATGACATATATACTTACATCATGTATATATGACATGTTATTATTAATGTTACTAGATACTACATATATATTTACATCATGTGTATATTACATGTTATTATGAATGTTACTACATGACATATATACTTACATCATGTATATATTACATGTTATTATGAATGTTACTACATGACATACATACTTACATCATGTATATATTACATGTTATTATGAATGTTACTAGATACTACATATATACATACATCATGTATATATTACATGTTATTATGAATGTTACTACACTTACATCATGTATATAAAACATCAATGGAGGTTATTTTAAGGGCTTCCATCTTCTTCCGGTTTTTCTAAGTGGGGTCGCGGGGGCAGCAGCCTAAGCAACGGAGCCCAGACCTCCCTCTCCCCAGGTACTTCCTCCAGCCCAGATCGTATTTATTTACTATTTAGAATGCCTAAAAAAATTTTTAAATAACATCCATCGTCATGAACGACAGGCAACATTAAAAAAAAAATAAGTGCAGTTCCCCTTTCAAGGCTTTTGCGTGATGAAAGGAAGAAGAAGCAGCCGCCGCGCTGTCACTCAAGGCGAGCGTTGACGAGCCATTGTTGTGAGAAGGTCACATGATAATTCATCAGGACTAATGACGCCACCTGCACTCCTCCCTCTCCGCCGCTAAACGAGCGGCAAAGCGTGGCGGCCGGCGCACGGAACAATGAAGATGTAAAGCCGGGAGAGCTATTAGTTACATTATTTAAATGGGCCCAGTTTAAACCCGGGGAGCTGTCTTTATGAAGGGCAATTAGGCGCTAACGATAATTGATAATTCCTGCTAATTACAATTAGGAAATATAAATAGTGGCGGTGGTATTTGTCATCATTGCGTGCGGGCGTGCGAAGGTGTGATGGAAGGATTAAAGCTCCATTCATCTCCATCGAGTGCGCCAACAGATTGGCTCTGTCCCTTTATATTTCTCTCTTTTTTTCTCTCTTTGTGTGCCCTTGCCAGATAGTGCAGAGGGGCTCCCGACATGGAGGATCTACTCCAGGAGGTCTCCCGTTCATCCAGCTCTCCCCAGAGGTTCTGTTTCAACTCCTCCAATTTCCGGGTGTTGTTGATAAATAACTGTGGCTTTGCATAGTAGAGTTTTAACTTGCACTTCCAGATGTAGCGACCAACTGTAGTTACTGACAGTGGTTTTCTGAAGTGTTCCTGAGCCCACGCGGTGATATCCTTTACGCACCGATGTGGCTTTTTGTCGTACCGCCCGAGGGATCCACGGTCCGTAGAATCGTGGCTTACGTGCAGTGATTTCTCCAGGTTCTCTGAACCTTTTGATGATATTACAGACTGTAGATGGTGAAATCCCCAACATGGAGGATGCCCTCCAAGAGGTCTCCCGTTCATCCAGCGCTCCCCAGAGGTTCTGTTTCAACTCGTCCAATTTCCGGGTGTTGTTGATACATGGCTTTGGCTTTGCATAGTAGAGTTTTAACTTGCACTTACAGATGTAGCGGCCAACTGTACTTACTGACAGTGGTTTTCTGAAGTGTTCCTCAGCCCATTTGGTGATATCCTTTACACGCCGATGTCGCTTTTTGATACAGCACCGCCTAAGGGATCCACGGTCCGTAGAATCGTCGCTTACGTGCAGTGATTTCTCCGCGTGACGTCCACAGTTTCCAAAAACAATTTGAAATGTGGACTTGTCAGACCACAGGACACTTTGCCACTTTGCATCAGTCCATCTTAGATGAGCTCGGGCCCAGCGAATAGTTTCTGGGTGTTGTTGATACAATTTTGCTTTGCATAGTAGAGTTTTAACTTGCACTTACAGATGTAGCGACCAACTGTAGTTACTGACAGTGGCTTTCTGAAGTGTTCCTGAGCCCATGAGGTGATATCCTTTACACACTGATGTCGCTTTTTGTCGTACCGCCTGAGGGATCCACGGTCCGTAGAATCGTGGCTTACGTGCAGTGATTTCTCCAGATTCTCTGAACCTTTTGATGATATTACAGACTGTAGATGGTGAAATCCCCAACATGGAGGATGCCCTCCAGGAGGTCTCCCGTTCATCCAGCGCTCCCCAGAGGTTCTGTTTCAACTCCTCCAATTTCTGGGTGTTGTTGATAAATAACTGTGGCTTTGCATAGTAGAGTTTTAACTTTCACTTACAGATGTAGCGACCAACTGTAATTACTGACAGTGGTTTTCTGAAGTGTTCCTGAGCCCCCGAGGTGATATCCTTTACGCACTGATGTTGCTTTTTGTAGTACCGCCTGAGGGATTCACGGTCCCTGCACGCTCTCCGTCAGGACATATTTGTAATGACTTGTTTCTCTGATCCGGTTTTTGGCTTTCTACCCGTCACACTGACTTTCTGAGGATTTGTCATCCCATTGGGTTGAGTTTTTCCTTGCCCTGATGTGGGGATCTTGTGGCTTGTGCAGCCCCTTGAGACACTCGTGATTTAGGGCTATATAATAATAATAATAATAAAAATAATAATAATAGATTTTATTTGTAAAAAGCACTTTACATTGAGTAAACAACCTCAAGGTGCTACAGTGTATTAAAAAATAAAAATAAAAGATAATAAAAATTAAAGCTGCAAGCAGCATTGGTCGGGCCCGCGTATTTGGCAGGTGCTAGTCCTAAGTGTCCCAATACTTTTGTTCAGTTTTCGTCATAAGTGTCCCAATACTTTTGTCTACTTTTAGTCCGAATTGTCCCAATACTTTTGTGTAGTGTACCTACCTTGTCTGCATTGTGTGGGCACGCTGGTGCTTCCTGCTTTTAAGCAGCCTTCTTGAAAAAACAGCAGCATCAGCGCAGCGGCTCTTTGAAGGGTCATAAAATCAAAACCGGAGCCGGTATTAAAACTCTTTCGATAAATTTTAATCACAAGGGTTAAATGTCTCTCCTGTGTTAGTTTGAAGCCGAAACGACAAACGCGGTCAGAGGAGATAATGTTTGAAGAAAGGTGACCGTTTTTTACAAAAATGTTGTTTAGAAGGGGGAATAGCAAACTTCCTGTTGATTTTTGATGAGGGTTGTCAATTTATGAAATGTAGGTCTAAGTGAGACCTACATAGAGGTTTTTGTTTCATGTCTCCCCGACCTTCCCAGTGGGAGTTACAGGCAGTTTTGTCATTTTCTTCTTCCGAGGAGCAGTTTTTTCTCCGTTTTATTCAAAAATTGCTCTAGAGCGCAATTTTTTAATTTGGGGTTAGGTTTTTTTATTAGATCACAATTTTTGCCAGTCCTGATGTGGGCGTTCAGTTCGGTGAGTTTTGAAGCATGTTAAGAGGGTCAAATTACAGCTCAAAGAGGCAAAAGTGGCTGTTTTTAGTACTTTTTTGTCTTGAAGGGGGAATTGCCAACTTCCTGTTGATTTTAGCCCGAGGATATACAATTATGATTTTGTCATTTTTTTCCTCCGAGGAGCAGTTTTTTTCTCCGTTTTATTCAAAAATTGCTCTAGAGCGCAATTTTTAAATTTGGGGTTAGGTTTTTTTTATTAGATCACAATTTTTGCCAGTCCTGATGTGGGCGTTCGGTTCGGTGAGTTTTGAAGCATGTTAAGAGGGTCAAATTACAGCTCAAAGAGGCAAAAGTGACTGTTTTTAGTACTTTTTGGTCTTGAAGGGGGAATTGCCAACTTCCTGTTGATTTTAGCCCGAGGATATACAATTATGATTTTGTCATTTTTTTCTTCCGAGGAGCAGTTTTTTCTCCGTTTTATTCAAAAATTGCTCTAGAGCGCAATTTTTAAAATTGGGGTTAGGTTTTTTTTATTAGATCACAATTTTTGCCAGTCCTGATGTGGGCGTTCAGTTCGGTGAGTTTTGAAGCATGTTAAGAGGGTCGAATTACAGCTCAAAGAGGCAAAAGTGACTGTTTTTAGTACTTTTTTGTCTTGAAGGAGGAATTGCCAACTTCCTGTTGATTTTAGCCCGAGGATATACAATTTTGATTGTGTCACTTCTTTCTTCCGAGGAGCAGTTTCTTCTCCGTTTTATTCAAAAATTGCTCTAGAGCGCAATTTTTAAATTTGGGGTTAGGTTTTTTTATTAGATCACAATTTTTGCCGGTCCTGATGTGGGCGTTCAGTTCGGTGAGTTTTGAAGCATGTTAAGAGGGTTAAATTACCGCTCAAAGAGGCAAAAGTGACTGTTTTTAGTACTTTTTTGTCTTGAAGGGGGAATTGCCAACTTCCTGTTGATTTTAGCCCGAGGATATACAATTATGATTTTGTCATTTTTTTCTTCCGAGGAGCAGTTTTTTCTCCGTTTTATTCAAAAATTGCTCTAGAGCGCAATTTTTAAATTTGGGGTTAGGTTTTTTTTATTAGATCACAATTTTTGCCAGTCCTGATGTGTGCGTTCAGTTCGGTGAGTTTTGAAGCATGTTAAGAGGGTCAAATTACAGCTCAAAGAGGCAAAAGTGACTGTTTTTAGTACTTTTTTGTCTTGAAGGGGGAATTGCCAACTTCCTGTTGATTTTAGCCCAAGGATATACAATTATGATTTTGTCATTTTTTTCTTCCGAGGAGCAGTTTCTTCTCCGTTTTATTCAAAAATTGCTCTAGAGCGCAATTTTTAAATTTGGGGTTAGGTTTTTTTATTAGATCACAATTTTTGCCAGTCCTGATGTGGGCGTTCAGTTCGGTGAGTTTTGAAGCATGTTAAGAGGGTCAAATTAACGCTCAAAGAGGCAAAAGTGACTGTTTTTAGTACTTTTTTGTCTTGAAGGGGGAATTGCCAACTTCCTGTTGATTTTAGCCCGAGGATATACAATTATGATTTTGTCATTTTTTTCTTCCGAGGAGCAGTTTCTTCTCCGTTTTATTCAAAAATTGCTCTAGAGCGCAATTTTTAAATTTGGGGTTAGGATTTTTTATTAGACCACAATTTTTGCCAGTCCTGATGTCGGCGTTCAGTTCGGTGACTTTTGAAGCATGTTAAGGGGGTCAAATTACAGCTCAAAGAGGCAAAAGTGACTGTTTTTAGTACTTTTTTGTCTTGAAGGGGGAATTGCCAACTTCCTGTTGATTTTAGCCCGAGGATATACAATTATGATTTTGTCATTTTTTTCTTCCGAGGAGCAGTTTTTTCTCCGTTTTATTCAAAAATTGCTCTAGAGCGCAATTTTTAAATTTGGGGTTAGGTTTTTTTTATTAGATCACAATTTTTGCCAGTCCTGATGTGGGCGTTCAGTTCGGTGAGTTTTGAAGCATGTTAAGAGGGTCAAATTACAGCTCAAAGAGGCAAAAGTGACTGTTTTTAGTACTTTTTTGTCTTGAAGGGGGAATTGCCAACTTCCTGTTCATTTTAGCCCGAGGATATACAATTATGATTTTGTCATTTTTTTCTTCCGAGGAGTAGTTTTTTCTCCAGTTTATTCAAAAATTTCTCTAGAGCACAATTTTTAAATTTGGGGTTAGGTTTTTTTTATTAGATCACAATTTTTGCCAGTCCTGATGTGGGCGTTCAGTTCGGTGAGTTTTGAAGCATGTTAAGAGGGTCAAATTACAGCTCAAAGAGGCAAAAGTGACTGTTTTTAGTACTTTTTTGTCTTGAAGGGGGAATTGCCAACTTCCTGTTGATTTTAGCCCGAGGATATACAATTATGATTTTGTCATTTTTTTCTTCCGAGGAGCAGTTTTTTCTCCGTTTTATTCAAAAATTGCTCTAGAGCGCAATTTTTAAATTTGGGGTTAGGTTTTTTTATTAGATCACAATTTTTGCCAGTCCTGATGTGGGCGTTCAGTTCGGTGAGTTTTGAAGCATGTTAAGGGGGTCAAATTACAGCTCAAAGAGGCAAAAGTGACTGTTTTTAGTACTTTTTTGTCTTGAAGGGGGAATTGCCAACTTCCTGTTGATTTTAGCCCGAGGATATACAATTATGATTTTGTCATTTTTTTCTTCCGAGGAACAGTTTTTTCTCCGTTTTATTCAAAAATTGCTCTAGAACGCAATTTTTAAATTTGGGGTTAGGTTTTTTTATTAGATCACAATTTTTGCCAGTCCTGATGTGGGCGTTCAGTTCGGTGAGTTTTGAAGCATGTTAAGAGGGTCAAATTACAGCTCAAAGAGGCAAAATTGACTGTTTTTAGTACTTTTTTGTCTTGAAGGGGGAATTGCCAACTTCCTGTTGATTTTAGCCCGAGGATATACAATTATGATTTTGTCATTTTTTTCTTCCGAGGAGCAGTTTTTTCTCCGTTTTATTCAAAAATTGCTCTAGAGCGCAATTTTTAAATTTGGGGTTAGGTTTTTTTTATTAGATCACAATTTTTGCCAGTCCTGATGTGGGCGTTCAGTTCGGTGAGTTTTGAAGCATGTTAAGGGGGTCAAATTACAGCTCAAAGAGGCAAAAGTGACTGTTTTTAGTACTTTTTTGTCTTGAAGGGGGAATTGCCAACTTCCTGTTGATTTTAGCCCGAGGATATACAATTATGATTTTGTCATTTTTTTCTTCCGAGGAGCAGTTTTTTCTCCGTTTTATTCAAAAATTGCTCTAGAGCGCAATTTTTAAATTTGGGGTTAGGTTTTTTTTATTAGATCACAATTTTTGCCAGTCCTGATGTGGGCGTTCAGTTCGGTGAGTTTTGAAGCGTGTTAAGAGGGTCAAATTACAGCTCAAAGAGGCAAAAGTGACTGTTTTTCGTACTTTTTTGTCTTGAAGGGGGAATTGCCAACTTCCTGTTGATTTTAGCCCGAGGATATACAATTATGATTTTGTCATTTTTTTCTTCCGAGGAGCAGTTTTTTCTCCGTTTTATTCAAAAATTGCTCTAGAGCGCAATTTTTAAATTTGGGGTTAGGTTTTTTTTATTAGATCACAATTTTTGCCAGTCCTGATGTGGGCGTTCAGTTCGGTGAGTTTTGAAGCATGTTAAGAGGGTCAAATTACAGCTCAAAGAGGCAAAAGTGACTGTTTTTAGTACTTTTTTGTCTTGAAGGGGGAATTGCCAACTTCCTGTTGATTTTAGCCCGAGGATATACAAATATGATTTTGTCATTTTTTTCTTCCGAGGAGCAGTTTTTTCTCCGTTTTATTCAAAAATTGCTCTAGAGCGCAATTTTTAAATTTGGGGTTAGGTTTTTTTATTAGATCACAATTTTTGCCAGTCCTGATGTGGGCGTTCAGTTTGGTGAGTTTTGAAGCATGTTAAGACGGTCAAATTACAGCTCAAAGAGGCAAAAGTGACTGTTTTTAGTACTTTTTTGTCTTGAAGGGGGAATTGCCAACTTCCTGTTGATTTTAGCCCAAGGATATACAATTATGATTTTGTCATTTTTTTCTTCCAATGAGCAGTTTTTTCTCCGTTTTATTCAAAAATTGCTCTAGAGCGCAATTTTTAAATTTGGGGTTAGGTTTTTTTATTAGATCACAATTTTTGCCAGTCCTGATGTGGGCGTTCAGTTCGGTGAGTTTGGAAGCATGTTAAGGGGGTCAAATTACAGCTCAAAGAGGCAAAAGTGACTGTTTTTAGTACTTTTTTGTCTTGAAGGGGGAATTGCCAACTTCCTGTTGATTTTAGCCCGAGGATATACAATTATGATTTTGTCATTTTTTTCTTCCGAGGAGCAGTTTTTTCTCCGTTTTATTCAAAAATTGCTCTAGAGCTCAATTTTTAAATTTGGGGTTAGGTTTTTTTATTAGATCACAATTTTTGCCAGTCCTGATGTGGGCGTTCAGTTCGGTGAGTTTTGAAGCATGTTAAGAGGGTCAAAATACAGCTCAAAGAGGCAAAAGTGACTGTTTTTAGTACTTTTTTGTCTTGAAGGGGGAATTGCCAACTTCCTGTTGATTTTAGCCCGAGGATATACAATCATGATTTTGTCATTTTTTTCTTCCGAGGAGCAGTTTTTTCTCCGTTTTATTCAAAAATTGCTCTAGAGCGCAATTTTTAAATTTGGGGTTAGGTTTTTTTATTAGATCACAATTTTTGCCAGTCCTGATGTGGGCGTTCAGTTCGGTGAGTTTTGAAGCATGTTAAGAGGGTCAAATTACAGCTCAAAGAGGCAAAATTGACTGTTTTTAGTACTTTTTTGTCTTGAAGGGGGAATTGCCAACTTCCTGTTGATTTTAGCCCAAGGATATACAATTATGATTTTGTCATTTATTTCTTCCGAGGAGCAGTTTTTTCTCCGTTTTATTCAAAAATTGCTCTAGAGCGCAATTTTTAAATTTGGGGTTAGGTTTTTTTTATTAGATCACAATTCTTGCCAGTCCTGATGTGGGCGTTCAGTTCGGTGAGTTTTGAAGCATGTTAAGAGGGTCAAATTACAGCTCAAAGAGGCAAAAGTGACTGTTTTTAGTACTTTTTTGTCTTGAAGGGGGAATTGCCAACTTCCTGTTGATTTTAGCCCGAGGATATACAATTATGATTTTGTCATTTTTTTCTTCCGAGGAGCAGTTTTTTCTCCGTTTTATTCAAAAATTGCTCTAGAGCGCAATTTTTAAATTTGGGGTTAGGTTTTTTATTAGATCACAATTTTTGCAAGTCCTGATGTGGGCGTTCAGTTTGGTGAGTTTTGAAGCGTGTTAAGGGGGTCAAATTACAGCTCAAAGAGGCAAAAGTGACTGTTTTTAGTACTTTTTTGTCTTGAAGGGGGAATTGCCAACTTCCTGTTGATTTTAGCCCGAGGATATACAATTATGATTTTGTCATTTTTTTCTTCCGAGGAGCAGTTTTTTCTCCGTTTTATTCAAAAATTGCTCTAGAGCGCAATTTTTAAATTTGGGGTTAGGTTTTTTTTATTAGATCACAGTTTTTGCCAGTCCTGATGTGGGCGTTCAGTTCGGTGAGTTTTGAAGCATGTTAAGAGGGTTAAATTACAGCTCAAAGAGGCAAAAGTGACTGTTTTTAGTACTTTTTTGTCTTGAAGGGGGAATTGCCAACTTCCTGTTGATTTTAGCCCGAGGATATACAATTATGATTTTGTCATTTTTTTCTTCCGAGGAGCAGTTTTTTCTCCGTTTTATTCAAAAATTGCTCTAGAGCTCAATTTTTTAATTTGGGGTTAGGTTTTTTTATTAGATCACAATTTTTGATGTGGGCGTTCAGTTCGGTGAGTTTTGAAGCATGTTAAGAGGGTCAAATTACAGCTCAAAGAGGCAAAAGTGACTGTTTTTAGTACTTTTTTGTCTTGAAGGGGGAATTGCCAACTTCCTGTTGATTTTAGCCCGAGGATATACAATTATGATTTTGTCATTTTTTTCTTCCGAGGAGCAGTTTTTTCTCCGTTTTATTCAAAAATTGCTCTAGAGCGCAATTTTTTAATTTGGGGTTAGGTTTTTTTATTAGATCACAATTTTTGCCAGTCCTGATGTGGGCGTTCATTTCGGTGAGTTTTGAAGCATGTTAAGAGGGTCAAATTACAGCTCAAAGAGGCAAAAGTGACTGTTTTTAGTACTTTTTTGTCTTGAAGGGGGAATTGCCAACTTCCTGTTGATTTTAGCCCGAGGATATACAATTATGATTTTGTCATTTTTTTCTTCCGAGGAGCAGTTTTTTCTCCGTTTTATTCAAAAATTGCTCTAGAGCGCAATTTTTAAATTTGGGGTTAGGTTTTTTTATTAGATCACAATTTTTGCCAGTCCTGATGTGGGCGTTCAGTTCGGTGAGTTTTGAAGCATGTTAAGAGGGTCAAATTACAGCTCAAAGAGGCAAAAGTGACTGTTTTTAGTACTTTTTTGTCTTGAAGGGGGAATTGCCAACTTCCTGTTGATTTTAGCCCGAGGATATACAATTATGATTTTGTCATTTTTTTCTTCCGAGGAGCAGTTTTTTCTCCGTTTTATTCGAAATTTGCTCTAGAGCGCAATTCTTAAATTTGGGGTTAGGTTTTTTTATTAGATCACAATTTTTGCCAGTCCTGATGTGGGCGTTCAGTTCGGTGAGTTTTGAAGCATGTTAAGAGGGTCAAATTACAGCTCAAAGAGGCAAAAGTGACTGTTTTTAGTACTTTTTTGTCTTGAAGGGGGAATTGCCAACTTCCTGTTGATTTTAGCCCGAGGATATACAATTATGATTTTGTCATTTTTTTCTTCCGAGGAGCAGTTTTTTTCTCCGTTTTATTCAATAATTGCTCTAGGGCGCAATTTTTAAATTTGGGGTTAGTTTTTTTTTTTATTAGATCACAATTTTTGCCAGTCCTGATGTGGGCGTTCAGTTCGGTGAGTTTTGAAGCATGTTAAGAGGGTCAAATTACAGCTCAAAGAGGCAAAAGTGACTGTTTTTAGTACTTTTTTGTCTTGAAGGGGGAATTGCCAACTTCCTGTTGATTTTAGCCCGAGGATATACAATTATGATTTTGTCATTTTTTTCTTCCGAGAAGCAGTTTTTTCTCCGTTTTATTCAAAAATTGCTCTAGAGCGCAATTTTTAAATTTGGGGTTAGGTTTTTTTATTAGATCACAATTTTTGCCAGTCCTGATGTGGGCGTTCAGTTTGGTGAGTTTTGAAGCATGTTAAGGGGGTCAAATTACAGCTCAAAGAGGCAAAAGTGACTGTTTTTAGTACTTTTTTGTCTTGAAGGGGGAATTGCCAACTTCCTGTTGATTTTAGCCCGAGGATATACAATTATGATTTTGTCATTTTTTTCTTCCGAGGAGCAGTTTTTTCTCCATTTTATTCAAAAATTGCTCAAGAGCGCAATTTTTAAATTTGGGGTTAGGTTTTTTTATTAGATCACAATTTTTGCCAGTCCTGATGTGGGCGTTCAGTTCGGTGAGTTTTGAAGCATGTTAAGAGGGTCAAATTACAGCTCAAAGAGGCAAAAGTGACTGTTTTTAGTACTTTTTTGTCTTGAAGGGGGAATTGCCAACTTCCTGTTGATTTTAGCCCGAGGATATACAATTATGATTTTGTCATTTTTTTCTTCCGAGGAGCAGTTTTTTCTCCGTTTTATTCAAAAATTGCTTTAGAGCGCAATTTTTAAATTTGGGGTTAGGTTTTTTTATTAGATCACAATTTTTGCCAGTCCTGATGTGGGCGTTCAGTTCGGTGAGTTTTGAAGCATGTTAAGGGGGTCAAATTACAGCTCAAAGAGGCAAAAGTGACTGTTTTTAGTACTTTTTTGTCTTGAAGGGGGAATTGCCAACTTCCTGTTGATTTTAGCCCAAGGATATACAATTATGATTTTGTCATTTTTTTCTTCCGAGGAGCAGTTTTTTCTCCGTTTTATTCAAAAATTGCTCTAGAGCGCAATTTTTAAATTTGGGGTTAGGTTTTTTTATTAGATCACAATTTTTGCCAGTCCAGATGTGGGCGTTCAGTTCGGTGAGTTTTGAAGCATGTTAAGAGGGTCAAATTACAGCTCAAAGAGGCAAAAGTGACTGTTTTTAGTACTTTTTTGTCTTGAAGGGGGAATTGCCAACTTCCTGTTGATTTTAGCCCGAGGATATACAATTATGATTTTGTCATTTTTTTCTTCCGAGGAGCAGTTTTTTCTCCGTTTTATTCAAAAATTGCTCTAGAGCGCAATTTTTAAATTTGGGGTTAGGTTTTTTTTATTAGATCACAATTTTTGCCAGTCCTGATGTGGGCGTTCAGTTCGGTGAGTTTTGAAGCATGTTAAGAGGGTCAAATTACAGCTGAAAGAGGCAAAAGTGACTGTTTTTAGTACTTTTTTGTCTTGAAGGGGGAATTGCCAACTTCCTGTTGATTTTAGCCCGAGGATATACAATTATGATTTTGTCATTTTTTTCTTCCGAGGAGCAGTTTCTTCTCCGTTTTATTAAAAAATTGCTCTAGAGCGCAATTTTAAAATTTGGGGTTAGTTTTTTTTTATTAGATCACAATTTTTGCCAGTCCTGATGTGGCCGTTCAGTTCGGTGAGTTTTGAAGCATGTTAAGAGGGTCAAATTACAGCTCAAAGAGGCAAAAGTGACTGTTTTTAGTACTTTTTTGTCTTGAAGGGGGAATTGCCAACTTCCTGTTGATTTTAGCCCGAGGATATACAATTATGATTTTGTCATTTTTTCCTTCCGAGGAGCAGTTTTTTGTCCGTTTTATTCAAAATTTGCTCTAGAGCGCAATTTTTAAATTTGGGGTTAGGTTTTTTTTTTATTAGATCACAATTTTTGCCAGTCCTGATGTGTGCGTTCAGTTTGGTGAGTTTTGAAGCATGTTAAGAGGGTCAAATTACAGCTCAAAGAGGCAAAAGTGACTGTTTTTAGTACTTTTTTGTCTTGAAGGGGGAATTGCCAACTTCCTGTTGATTTTAGCCCGAGGATATACAATTATGATTTTGTCATTTTTTTCTTCCGAGGAGCAGTTTTTTCTCCGTTTTATTCAAAAATTGCTCTAGAGCGCAATTTTTAAATTTGGGGTTAGGTTTTTTTTATTAGATCACAATTTTTGCCAGTCCTGATGTGGGCGTTCAGTTTGGTGAGTTTTGAAGCATGTTAAGAGGGTCAAATTACAGCTGAAAGAGGCAAAAGTGACTGTTTTTAGTACTTTTTTGTCTTGAAGGGGGAATTGCCAACTTCCTGTTGATTTTAGCCCGAGGATATACAATTATGATTTTGTCATTTTTTTCTTCCGAGGAGCAGTTTCTTCTCCGTTTTATTAAAAAATTGCTCTAGAGCGCAATTTTAAAATTTGGGGTTAGTTTTTTTTAATTAGATCACAATTTTTGCCAGTCCTGATGTGGGCGTTCAGTTCGGTGAGTTTTGAAGCATGTTAAGAGGGTCAAATTACAGCTCAAAGAGGCAAAAGTGACTGTTTTTAGTACTTTTTTGTCTTGAAGGGGGAATTGCCAACTTCCTGTTGATTTTAGCCCGAGGATATACAATTATGATTTTGTCATTTTTTCCTTCCGAGGAGCAGTTTTTTGTCCGTTTTATTCAAAATTTGCTCTAGAGCGCAATTTTTAAATTTGGGGTTAGGTTTTTTTTTTATTAGATCACAATTTTTGCCAGTCCTGATGTGTGCGTTCAGTTTGGTGAGTTTTGAAGCATGTTAAGAGGGTCAAATTACAGCTCAAAGAGGCAAAAGTGACTGTTTTTTGTACTTTTTTGTCTTGAAGGGGGAATTGCCAACTTCCTGTTGATTTTAGCCCGAGGATATACAATTATGATTTTGTCATTTTTTTCTTCCGAGGAGCAGTTTTTTCTCCGTTTTATTCAAAAATTGCTCTAGAGCGCAATTTTTAAATTTGGGGTTAGGTTTTTTTTATTAGATCACAATTTTTGCCAGTCCTGATGTGGGCGTTCAGTTCGGTGAGTTTTGAAGCATGTTAAGAGGGTCAAATTACAGCTGAAAGAGGCAAAAGTGACTGTTTTTAGTACTTTTTTGTCTTGAAGGGGGAATTGCCAACTTCCTGTTGATTTTAGCCCGAGGATATACAATTATGATTTTGTCATTTTTTTCTTCCGAGGAGCAGTTTCTTCTCCGTTTTATTAAAAAATTGCTCTAGAGCGCAATTTTAAAATTTGGGGTTAGTTTTTTTTTATTAGATCACAATTTTTGCCAGTCCTGATGTGGGCGTTCAGTTCGGTGAGTTTTGAAGCATGTTAAGAGGGTCAAATTACAGCTCAAAGAGGCAAAAGTGACTGTTTTTAGTACTTTTTTGTCTTGAAGGGGGAATTGCCAACTTCCTGTTGATTTTAGCCCGAGGATATACAATTATGATTTTGTCATTTTTTTCCTTCCGAGGAGCAGTTTTTTGTCCGTTTTATTCAAAATTTGCTCTAGAGCGCAATTTTTAAATTTGGGGTTAGGTTTTTTTTTTATTAGATCACAATTTTTGCCAGTCCTGATGTGTGCGTTCAGTTCGGTGAGTTTTGAAGCATTTTAAGAGGGTCAAATTACAGCTTAAAGAGGCAAAAGTGACTGTTTTTAGTACTTTTTTTGTCTTGAAGGGGGAATTGCCAACTTCCTGTTGATTTTAGCCCAAGGATATACAATTATGAAAACTAGGTGTAAGTCAGACCTACATAGAGGTTTTTGTTTCATGTCTCTCCGACCTTCCTAGTGGGAGTTACAGGCAGTCTAGTTTTTATTTTTCCTAGGGGGCGCTAGAGCGCAATTTTGAGTTTTTTGGTTTGGTTTTTTTATTAAAAGACAATTTTTGCAGGTCCTGATGGGTGGGTAAAATATGGTGAGTTTTGAAGCATGTTAAGTGGGTCAAATTAGTGCTCGAAGAGGCGGCGGAATAATAATAATAATAATAATAATAAAAAACCTTAGAATAACAATGGGTCCTTATGTCCCATTGCATAAGGACTCCCTTTGGGAGTCCTTTTGCAATGGGCCATTGCGGGCCCTAATAATAAAACGTTACAAATACAATAGGTCCTTATGTCCCATTGCGGGCCCTAATAATAAAACGTTACAAATACAATAGGTCCTTTTGTCCCATTGCATAAGGACTCCCTTCGGGAGTCCTTTTGCAATGGGCCATTGCGGGCCCTAATAATAAAGAATAAAACCTTACAAATACAATAGGTCCTTATGTCCCATTGCATAAGGACTCCCTGTGGGAGTCCTTTTGCAATGGGCCATTGCGGGCCCTAATAATAAAACTTTAGAAATTCAATAGGTCCTTATGTCCCATTGCATAAGGACTCCCTTTGGGAGTCCTTTTGCAATGGGCCATTGCGGGCCCTAATAATAAAACGTTACAAATACAATAGGTCCTTATGTCCCATTGCGGGCCCTAATAATAAAACGTTACAAATACAATAGGTCCTTTTGTCCCATTGCATAAGGACTCCCTTCGGGAGTCCTTTTGCAATGGGCCATTGCGGGCCCTAATAATAAAGAATAAAACCTTACAAATACAATAGGTCCTTATGTCCCATTGCATAAGGACTCCCTGTGGGAGTCCTTTTGCAATGGGCCATTGCGGGCCCTAATAATAAAACTTTAGAAATTCAATAGGTCCTTATGTCCCATTGCATAAGGACTCCCTGTGGGAGTCCTTTTGCAATGGGCCGTGCGGGCCCTAATAATAAAACCTTAGAAAAACAATAGGTCCTTATGTCCCATTGCATAAGGACTCCCTTTGGGAGTCCTTATACAATAGGCCATACGGGCCCTAATAAATAAATAAATACAAAATAAAAAAATAAATAAAAATAAATGATAAATAAAAAAATTAAAATAAAAACTAGAACAGCCTAATAGCTACAACTAGCATGCATATATCTAAAAAAAAAAAAAGAAAAAAAAAAAAAGGCTTTTTTAAAAAGAAGGGTTTTTAAGCCTTTTTTAAAAGCATCCACAGTCTGGGGTGCCCTCAGGTGGTCAGGGAGAGCGTTCCACAGAGCAGAAAGCCCGGTCTCCCATTGTTATATAAGTAAGTAAATAAATATAAGTGACCGACTCAGTGGCCTAGTGGTTAGAGTGTCCGCCCTGAGATCAGTAGGTTGTGGGTTCAAACCCCGGCCGAGTCATACCAAAGACTATAAAAATGGGACCCATTACCTCCCTGCTTGTCACTCAGCATCAAGGGTTGGAATTGGGGGTTAAATCACCAAAAATGATTCCCGGGCGCGGCCACCGCTGCTGCCCACTGCTCCCCTCACCTCCCAGGGGGTGATCAAGGGTGATGGGTCAAATGCAGAGAATAATTTCGCCACACCTAGTGTGTGTGTGACAATCATTGGTTCTTTAACTTTAAACATTGATCGATTGATTGAGTGAGGATTGTGTCAGTCAACGCACAAGTCAACTGTCAAATCAACAAATATGTTAGTTTCTTGTGTAAAAGAAGCATGGTGAGTTCATTAGTTGATTTCTCCTTCCAGTCAGTTGTGTAAGCAGGCTTTTTTTTTTAAGTACACACCCCTTTTTTTGGGGGCGGGGGCTCAGAATCGATTCCAGAGCGAGCAGAAAATGGGATTTTCTGCACCAATCATTTTGTGGGCGCAGCACCAGCTCTCATTTCAGATAAAATTCTAGGCCCTCGCCTCTAATTAGATGTAGGTCACCTCATTTGACCTCTGAACCCCGGTATCTGCGGCTGAAAATGCGGCGACCTTTCGGTGGGCGCGTCCCAACACTGCCGGATGCCGCGGTAAGTGCATGCCAACAATTGGAGTCGTATCAGGGACCGCTCTGCGTCCGTCTCGCTTCTTCAAAGGGACGGCGGATTTAAATTTGAAATAAGCCGCCGTCCTCGCTGAGTCCAGCGAGGGGACGGCCCGAGTGCAGCGATGCTCTGTTGACTCGGGTGTGAAACCTTTTTATTGCTTTTTTTATTTCACTTGGAATATGCATGAGTTGTGTGGCCTCTTGTACACTAGAGATGCGCGGTTTGCGGACACAACCGTGGAGTCCGCGGATTATCCGCGGATCGGGCGGATGAAATTAAAAAAAAAAAGATTTTATCCGCGCGCGGGTCGGGTCGGGCGGATTAATTAGATTTTTTTTTTTTTTTTTTTTTTTTTTTTTTTTGCGGGTGGCAGTTAAACCAATTGGGAAATATATATACATAGTTAAATGTTGTTAACCACATACGAAAAACGAGCAGGCACCTGCAGCATATGCCACAACAGAAGAAAAAGAAAAGAAAAGAGATGGACACTTTTGCGGAGAAGGGACGCCTCGCCGGGGTCCGGGACCGAGGCCCCTTCCCCCGAGAGGGCCCCACCGGGAGCCGTAGCTGAGGCGATCCGCGAGAAGGGCCCGACGCACGTCCAGGGTCACCACCGCGCCCACCGCACCGACACCCCGCCTCGTCCGCCTTCGCCGCGGCCGGCGTCACGCGCAGCAGGTAAGCAGCTTACCTGCCCGCCACCCCCGTGGCCGGGGGCTCGTAACAGGGGTCACTCCGCGCGCTCCGCCCGCGCAGCTTACCTGCCCGCCACCCCTGTTGCCGGGGGCGCGTAACAGGGGTCACTCCGCGCGCAGTGCGCTCACGAAAGGGGTGGGGCTCACCCTGGTTGATATAGAGAGCAGGACCGTGGCCATGGAAGTCGGAACCCGCTAAGGAGTGTGTAACAACCCACCTGCCGAATCAACTAGCCCTGAAAATGGATGGCGCGGGAGCGTCGGGCCCATACCTGGCCGTCGCCGGCAGCGAGACGCGCTTGGAGGTGCGCTCAGCGCGGCTCCCATATGATTGCGCACTGGTGTGCGTCTGGGTCGTGACAGCATGGCACGCGAATGTCTGTGCTGCATTGGATCAGTCTCCTTTCTTTAACAGGCAAAAGCTTTATAACCTCACCATACCTGCCAACTTTTGAAATCAGAAAAACCTAGTAGCCAGGGTCCAAGGGCCGCAGGCCCCGGTAGGTCCAGGACAAAGTCCTGGTGGAGGGTTCAGGGCTTCGCCCCCCGACGCAAAATGATTATTAGCATTCAGACAGGTTAAAATGTTGCTAAAACCATCACTTTTCTATCAGTCACAGTGACTTTTCAAAACAAAAATATTACAGCAAAAATCATATGGGTTGATTGACATGTTTATTCTGTAAGCTAACTTCAATAGTTTGAAATTATTTTGACAGTTAATGCCAGTTATCCTGTCAACCTTTCACAAGACTTCAATTTGTTAATTGAAAGTATAAACACTTTTTACAGTAAACAAATGGTAAAACAGTACTAAACAATTCCATTAAAAAAAAAATTGGTGTCATCATTAACTTTCTGTCCAAGCTTGTATAATCTACTGCCTTGTTCAATTGTAAAAAAATATTCTGTGCCTAAAATTCACATTTCTATCACAATTATCACACTGTAAACATGGTAAGCTAACTTCATTAAAATTAATAGTCCTGCCAATAGCATGGAATTACAATTCAAATGTAGTTTTTTTGTAAGCCTTTCAAAAGAATTCAAAATATGAAAAATTAATGAAAATTAATTTAAGCCATCAGACACTTGAAAAGTGGCACATCACATCTCTAATGTAATCATTTGAACTTTTCAACAGAAATAGCACTGCAAAAATATTAAGGACATACTTCTGTATTTTGGTAGTTATGCTGTCAACATTTAACAAGATTTCTTCAACTTGGACTTGAAAGCATAAATAGTATAAACACTTTTAACAGTATGTCGTGCTGTGAAATACAGCCGACAGGATTGCGCACCAAACACGAAGCAAGGCCAAAGCGCATGCATGGTGCAGGAGAACAAAGGACTTCTTTCATTTAAGGTTTGTGATAAACCATCAAACTCATTCGTTAAAAGGACTCTATAGTAATATAAAGCGAATTTTTCTGGACATTATCATGCAAGAAAAGTTTATTTTTGGGACCGCGATCACCGCGTAATGATTTTTAAAG
>NC_084549.2:4012500-4015000 GCF_033978685.3 Nerophis lumbriciformis
AGATTGGACCCCTGAATTGTAACTGTGGCGAGACCCCAACCCCTGCCCCTCCCCCCTCTTGTGTGTCGAGCGCCTGCTGGTAATTGCTACAGTGAGATGTGGACCAGTGGAGCTTCTCTAATCAATAAAGTCTTCATCAGCTATTTCCCCCGACGATTCTCCCTCATTTCTCCCTTAATTGTTCTTTTTCACCCAACAAGGTTTGTGCCGTCACGCCTCCCTTGGACTAACAGATTGCTCGTGGGAAGCCGGGCTATGGAGGGAACCTGACAAGAACTGTGACCTTCCATGCGAAGCGGGATGACCGTCGGTCCAGGCTGAGACTTCCCGGCCAGAACCGTCCACAAGTCCAGGGTAGACCTGAGTCATGTTGGCACAGACATTAAATTACGCACTATAAGCCGCTACTAAATTTTTACGCTTGAAAAAATTTGGCAAATTTATGGATTGTTCTACGCTAACCGCACATAATGCAAAAAGTTAAAAAAAAAATTCGGGTGGAAGGCGGTGTACACCCTGGACAAGTCGCCACCTCATCGCAGGGCCTAAATAACTCATTTCAAAACATATATATCTACGGCTTATAGTCCGGTTCGACTAATATATGGAAAAAAATTTCCTGAAATTTGGTGGGTGCAGCTTATATAGTCCAGAAAATATGATACTTCCGTTATTTCTATTAACACAATTTTATTCGGTTCCCAAGTTGAATTATATGCATTTTGTGTTGGTCACTTCATGGGGTGGTGGTTCCTCTCTTTAAGAAGGGGAACCGGAGGGTGTGTTCCAACTATCGTGGGATCACACTCCTCAGCCTTCCCGGTAAGGTCTATTCAGGTGTACTGGAGAGGAGGCTACGCCGGATAGTCCAACCTCAGATTCAGGAGGAACAGTGTGGTTTTCGTCCTGGTCGTGGAACTGTGGACCAGCTCTATACTCTCGGCAGGGTCCTTGAGGGTGCATTGGAGTTTGCCCAACCAGTCTACATGTGTTTTGTAGACTTGGAGAAGGCATTCGACCGTGTACTCTGTGCGGAGTGCTCAGAGAGTATGGGGTATCGGACTGATTGTGGCGGTCCGCTCCCTGTATGATCAGTATCAGAGCTTGGTCCGCATTGCCGGCAGTAAGTCGGACACGTTTCCAGTGAGGGTTGGACTCCGCCAAGGATGCCCTTTGTCACCCATTCTGTTCATAACTTTTATGGACAGAATTTCTAGGCGCAGTCAAGGCGTTGAGGGGATCGGGTTTGGTGGCTGCAGGATCAGGTCTCTGCTTTTTGCAGATGATGTGGTCCTGATGGTTTCAGCTCTCACTGGTTCGGTTCGCAGCTGAGTGTGAAGTGACTGGGATGAGAATCAGCACCTCCAAGTCCGAGTCCATGGTTCTTGCCCGGGAAAGGGTGGAGTGCCATCTCCGGGTTGGGGAGGAGATCTTGCCCCAAGTGGAGGAGTTCAAGTACCTCGGAGTCTTGTTCACGAGTGAGGGAAGGGTGGATCGTGAGATCGACAGGCGGATCGGTGCGGCGTCTTCAGTAATGCGGACTCTGTATCGATCTGTTGTGCTGAAGAAGGAGCTGAGCCGGAAGGCAAAGCTCTCAATTTACCGGTCGATCTACGTTCCCATCCTCACCTATGGTCATGAGCTTTGGGTTATGACCAAAAGGACAAGATAATAATAATAATTATAATAATAATAATAATAAATTGTATTTATAAGGCGCCTTTCTGGGCACTCAAGGACACCGTACAAAATCACAACAATAAAATCAAATTGGTGCTCAGAGAGTATGGGGTATCGGACTGTCTGATTGTGGCGGTCCGCTCCCTGTATGATCAGTATCAGAGCTTGGTCCGCATTGCCGGCAGTAAGTCGGACACGTTTCCAGTGAGGGTTGGACTCCGCCAAGGCTGCCCTTTGTCACCCATTCTGTTCTGAACTTTTATGTACAGAATTTCTAGGCGCAGTCAAGGCGTTGAGGGGATCGGGTTTGGTGGCTGCAGGATTAGGTCTCTGCTTTTTGCAGATGATGTGGTCCTGATGGCTTCAGCTCTCACTGGTTCGGTTCGCAGCTGAGAGTGAAGTCCGAGTCCATGGTGGAGTGCCATCTCCGGGTTGGGGAGGAGATCTTGCCCCAAGTGGAGGAGTTCAAGTACCTCGGAGTCTTGTTCACGAGTGAGGGAAGAGTGGATCGTGAGATCGACAGGCGGATCGGTGCGGCATCTTCAGTAATACGGACGCTGTATCGATCCGTTGTGGTGAAGAAAGAGCTGAGCCGGAAGGCAAAGCTCTCAATTTACCGGTCGATCTACGTTCCCATCCTCACCTATGGTCATGAGCTTTGGGTTATGACCGAAAGGACAAGATCACGGGTACAAGCGGCCGAAATGAGTTTCCTCCGCCGGGTGGCGGGGCTCTCCCTTAGAGATAGGGTGAGAAGCTCTGTCATCCGGGGGGAGCTCAAAGTAAAGCCGATGGAGAGGAGCCAGATGAGGTGGTTTGG
>NC_084549.2:4020000-4090000 GCF_033978685.3 Nerophis lumbriciformis
GAAAAAATTAAGATTTTTTGACACTTAAAAAAATCCAGATTTTTTGACACTTAAAAAAATCCAGATTTTTTGACACTTAAAAAAATCCAGATTTTTTGACACTTAAAAAAATCTGGATTTTTTGACACTTAAAAAAATCCAGATTTTTTGACACTTAAAAAAATCCAGATTTTTTGACACTTAAAAAAATCCAGATTTTTTGACACTTAAAAAAATCCAGATTTTTTGGCACTTAAAAAAATCTGGATTTTTTGACACTTAAAAAAAAAATCCAGATTTTTTGACACTTTAAAAAATCCAGATTTTTTGACACTTAAAAAAATCCAGATTTTTTGACACTTAAAAAAATCCAGATTTTTTGACACTTAAAAAAAAATCAAGATTTTTTTACACTTAAAAAAATTCAGACTTTTTGACACTGAGAAAAAAATCCAGACTTTTTGACATTCAGAAAAAATCCTGACTTTTTGTCATTTAGAAAAAATCTCGACTTTTTGACACTTAAAAAAATCCAGATTTTTTGACATTTAAAAAAATCCAGATGTTTTGACATTTAAAAAAATCCAGATGTTTTGACACTTAAAAAAATCCAGATTTTTTGACACTTAAAAAAATCCAGATTTTTTGACACTTAAAAAATCCAGATTTTTTGACACTTAAAAAATCCAGATTTTTTGACACTAAAAAAATCCAGATTTTTTGACACTTAAAAAATCCAGATTTTTTGACCAAAAAAATGTCAGAATTTTTGACACTTCGAAAAAAATTCCGACTTTTTGATATTTTGAAAAAATCCCGACTTTTCGACAAAATTATTTTGATTTTTTTAAATTTTTTTATAGACTGAGGCCAATCTTCAAAAGTTCGACTCCAGGTGTCGTTGAGGAGGGAGTCAAATCGTAGATTAGGATGTTTGTTTTCCGCGAACAGACAAAACAATGGCTTGTCTGTTCTATTCGTCCATGCTGGCTGCTCTCAAATTCAATTCAATTTTCCTTTTCAGCAAGCTTCTCCATGATGTGATCCATCTTGCGATTCAGTTCAGAAATCGCCGCAGTCTGTGTTCCCACAGCCCTGCCCAAACCTTCTATTGTGATGAACAGCCTTTGGGCTCCTTGAGTGGCTGCCGTCGTCTTACGAATTTGACGATACACCAGAGCAATGCCCAGCCCAATCAGCAGGTGCCCCGCGATCACGGTTCCAAATAGGTAGATGTCTTCCAGGCAGCACGGTGAAACAGGGGTTAGTGCATGTACCTCACAATATGAACGTCCTGACTAGTCCTGAGTTCAATCAAGCTCGGGATCTTTACGTGTGGAGTTTGCATGTTCAGATTCAGATAGGACTTTATGGTCATTGCACAAGTACAACGAAACTTTGTTTTCAGCACAAACCCGTTCAAGATGAGACGGACAAACAGTGTACAGGGTTACAGAACAGGGACGCTGGTGGGTCACCATTTTAAGGCGTGCCGTAAAAGATGGGAAAAAGGTCAAACGCTGGGGAAGAAAATGAGTAAGAAAATACAATCTAGACTGGGGTCCTAAGGGGGCCTAGTCTGGAGTGGGAAAAACCTCCATGCAATGCACACATAAATACGTTACATTTAATCACGACAAACTCGCAACAGAGGGGTGAGGAGTTGGGACCTGGAGGTCGACTGCTGCTATGAAGCGCTGAAATCCGACCATCACCCCAAGGGGAAAGAAACGGTGGTGAAGGCGTGGAGTGGGGGAGGAGGGGTGTGTGCGTGTGTGCCCAATTGTCTTGGGTGTGAAAAGTCAAAAGTCAAAATTTCGACTTTTTGACACTGAGAAAAAATCCAGACTTTTTGACACTGACAAAAAAATTCAGATTTTTTGACACTTAAAAAAATCCAGATTTTTTTGACACTTAAAAAAATCCAGATTTTTTGACACTTTAAAAAAATCCAGATTTTTTGACACTTAAAAAAATCCAGATTTTTTGACACTTAAAAAAATCCAGATTTTTTGACACTTAAAAAAATCCAGATTTTTTGACACTTAAAAAAATCCAGATTTTTTGACACTTAAAAAAATCCAGATTTTTTGACACTTAAAAAAATCAAGATTTTTTGACACTTAAAAAAAATCAAGATTTTTTGACACTTAAAAAAAATCAAGATTTTTTTACACTTAAAAAAAATCAAGATTTTTTTACACTTAAAAAATTCAGACTTTTTGACACTGAGAAAAAAATCCAGACTTTTTGACATTCAGAAAAAATCCTGACTTTTTGACGTTTAGAAAAAATCTCGACTTTTTGACACTTAAAAAAATCCAGATTTTTTGACATTTAAAAAAATCCAGATTTTTTGACACTTAAAAAAATCCAGATTTTTTGACACTTAAAAAATCCAGATTTTTTGACACTTAAAAAATCCAGATTTTTTTACACTTAAAAAATCCAGATTTTTTGACACTTAAAAAATCCAGATTTTTTGACACTTAAAAAATCCAGATTTTTTGACACTTAAAAAAATCCAGATTTTTTGACACTTAAAAAATCCAGATTTTTTGACACTTAAAAAATCCAGATTTTTTGACAAAAAAATGTCAGAATTTTTGACACTTCGAAAAAAATTCCGACTTTTTGATATTTTGAAAAAATCCCGACTTTTCGACAAAATTTTTTCAATTTTTTGAGATTTTTTTATAGACTGAGGCCGATGACTTGTCTGTTCTATTTGTCCATGCTGGCTGCTCTCAAATTCAATTCAATTTTCCTTTTCAGCAAGCTTCTCCATGATGTGATCCATCTTGCGATTCAGTTCAGAAATCGCCGCAGTTTGTGTTCCCACAGCCCTGCCCAAACCTTCTATTGTGATGAACAGCCTTTGGGCTCCTTGAGTGGCTGCCGTCGTCTTACGAATTTGACGATACACCAGAGCAACGCCCAGCCCAATCAGCAGGTGCCCCGCGATCACGGTTCCAAATAGGTAGATGTCTTCCACGTCCTCGATGGAAAGGACTGAGAGGCACATGATTCTCCATTTATCCCAGGAATCTCTCACGTTATCCCGCAGCAATGGTTCCATCAGGGCAGCCAGGCTTCCCCGAACCTCTAAATTGGCCCTAGTGTGTGAATGTAAGTGTGAATGTTGTCTGTCTGTCTGTGTTGGCCCTGCGATGAGGTGGCGACTTGGCGAACATTTTCTTTTTCAATCTATGAATGTTCAACTGTTTGTTTATTTTGTGGACCATTGACCGAAGAAGAAGAATAAACTAAACTAAACTATGTTCACATATCCTACCAAGTCAGACCTTTTTGCACACTTTGACTACACATTTCTGACATATTCCTTATGTTTGCAGCTTAATCCACAGAAGTTATTTGAAAGTGTTCATTGTGATTTTAGAATTGAGTTTACATTGATTGTTTCCCGTGCTTATTTCCTTTCTGCCTTGATAGCTGAGGGGATAATAATCAGAGGAAGGTGTTGCGTTTTGGACCAGTTGTTCCTCCCAGGGAATTCAAGTCACAAGTCGCTCCCAAGCTCTTTACGACACTTAAAGCTGAGTTGAAAAACCACCAGAGGTATTTTGTAATATATTTGCAAAGCTTTGCAGATATACATTCAGACCAGTCCAGCATATAACATTCTATCGCGCCGCCAAGATGGTCTGTCCTCCTGACCAAAACCCTCTCCCCTCTTCCATCTCTCTAGTCATGCACATTATCTCTCTAGTCAAAACACATTCCAAAGATCAAGGTTAACACACACAGTTTACTTGCAGAGAAACAGAAAGAGAACAAATGGAAAACACGAGCTGTTTTCAAATATGACTATGAAATAAAAGAAGTAACACTTAAATTCGGATATATGTAAATATCTGCCTCCGACAAAGGTTGCACTTTAAATACAAATGTATTTTTCTCTGAGTCCTTATTTTCTATAGCACATAAAAAAAATATCATATATGGCTACTTTTAAGACCCTTCTTAAAACCCATTTTTATTCAGTGGCTTTTAACCCAGCATGACACTTTAAACTGTTTTTAACTTTTTAACTGCTTTTCATCTTACGAATTGTTCTTAGGATAATTAGGGCCCGCATGGCCCATTGTATAAGGACTCCCAAAGGGAATCCTTATGCAATGGGACATAAGGACCTATTGAATTTATAAGGTTTTATTCTTTATTAGGGCCCACATGGCCCATTGTATAAGGACACCCAAAGGGAGTCCTTATGCAATGGGACATAATTAGGGCCCGCATGGCCCATTGCATAAAGTTTGGGAGTCCTTATGCAATGGGACATAAGGACCTATTGAATTTGTAAGGTTTTTGTAATTTGACCCCCTTAACATACTTCAAATTTTACACACACATCAGTAATATACGGCAAAACTTTTTATCAAAAAACCAAACCTCAAAACTCAAAATTGCGCTCTAGCGCCCCCTACGAAAAGAAAAAAAAACTAGACTGCCTGTAACTCCCACTAGGAAGGTCGGAGAGACATGAAACAAAAACTTCTATGTAGGTCTGACTTAGACCTACATTTCATAATAGTAAATTCTCGGGCTAAAATCAACAAGAAGTTGGCAATTCCCCCTTCAAGACAAAAAAGTACTAAAAACAGTCACTTTTGCCTCTTTGAGCTGTAATTTGACCCCCTTAACATGCTTCAAAACTCATCGAACTGAACGCACACATCAGGACGGCATGGCGAAGTGGGTAGAGCAACCGTGCCAGAAACCTGAGGGTTGCAGGTTCGCTCCCCGCCTCTTACCATCCAAAAAAAAAAAAAAAAATCGCTGCCGTTGTGTCCTTGGGCGGGACACTTCACCCTTTGCCCCCGGTGCCACTCACACCGGTGAATTGAATGATGAATGATAGGTGGTGGTCGGAGGGGCCGTTGGCGCAAATTGCAGCCACGCTTCCGTCAGTCTACCCCAGGGCAGCTGTGGCTATGAAAGTAGCTTACCACCACCAGGTGTGAATGATTGATGGGTTCTACATGTAAAGCGACTTTGGGTACTTAGAAAAGCGCTATATAAATCCCAGTTATTATTATTATTATTAGGACTGGCAAAAATTGTGATCTAATAAAAAACCTAACCCCAAATCTCAAAATTGTGCTCTAGCGCAATTTTTTAATAAAACGCACAAAAAACTGCTCCTCGGATGAAAAAACTGAGAAAACTGCCTGTAACTCCCACTGGGAAACAAAAACCTTTATGTAGGTGGGACTTAGACCTAGATTTCATAATAGTATGTTCTCGGGCAAAAATCAACAGGAAGTTGGCAATTCCCCCTTCAAGACAAAAAAGTACTAAAAACAGTCCCTTTTGCCTCTTTGAGCTGTAATTTGACCCTCTTAACACGCTTCAAAACTCACCAAACTGAACGCACACATCAGGACTGGCAAAAATTGTGATCTAATAAAAAAAAACCTAACCCCAAATCTCAAAATTGTGCTCTAGCGCAATTTTTTTATAAAACGCACAAAAAACTGCTCCTCGGATGAAAAAACTGAGAAAACTGCCTGTAACTCCCACTGGGAAGGTCGGAGAGACATGAAACATTAGACCTACATTTCATAAATTGACAACCCCCAGCAAAAATCAACTGGAAGTTTGCTATTCCCCCTTCAAAACAAAATGTTTTGTAAAAACCGGTCACCTTTCTTCAAAATCTATCTCCTCTGAGCGCGTTTGTCGTTTCGGCTTCAAACTAACACAGGAGAGAGATCTAACCCTTGTGTATAAAATAACAGAACAGCGTTTTAATACCTGCTCCGGTTTTGATTTTATGACCCTTCAAAGACCCGCTGCGCTGCTGTTTTTTTAAGATGGCTGCTTAAAAGCAGGAAGCACCAGCGTGCCCACACAATGCAGACAAGGTAGGTACACTAGACAAAAGTATTGGGACACTTATGACTACCACCGGACAAAAGTATTGGGACGCTTAGGCCGAAAACTGGACAAAAGTATTGGGACACTTAGGCCGAAAACTGAACAAAAGTCTTGGGACACTTGGGACTACAACTTGACAAAAGTATTGGGACACTTTGGACTACAACTTGCCAAAAGTATTGGGACACTTGGGACTAAAACTGGACAAAAGTATTGGGACACTTAGGACTAGCACCTGCCAAATACGCGGGCCCGACCAACGCTGCTTGCAGCTTTAATTTGTATTTTCTTTTTCAATGTGTATTTTACTTCTGTTTTAAATGTTATTTTTTAGTCTGTCCTTTGCCTCTATTTCTTTGTGATGTACAGCCCTTTCTTCTTCAACTGTGCTTGTTTTTAAAGGGCTTTATAAATAAAGTTGGTATGGTATGGTATGGTACGGTAATAATGATCAATATTGACCGATGAAAAACACTCCTCTCACGATAAAGTTTTAGCCATGCAGTTCTTTGATAAAGCAGAACCTTTTATTCTGCATCTTATTGAATTGTGCAGATGTATTTCACGTTTTTTTTCTCTCTCTACATAGAGTTTCTACCTTTCTTACCGGACTGAAATGCACATTTCCATGATGTTATGTGCCTGGAAAGAGTTCAAGGCACCATCTGCCAGAAGAGGGCGCTGTGAGCTCAAAAGTACATGAACAATTCTGCAAAGCAATGCCATCCATCCAATTTTTTCTACCGCTTGTCCCTTTTGGGGTTGCAGGGGGTGCTGGAGCCTATCTCAGCTGCATTCGGGCGGAAGGCGGGATACACCCTGGACAAGTCGCCACTTCATCACAGGGCCAACACAAATGAACAGACAACATTCATATCAATATAAATAACGTGCACTAATAATAATAAATAAATTGCACTAATAAATATAAATAAAGTGCATTAATATTAATAAATAAATTGCACTAGTAAATATATATAATATGTGCTAATAAATATAAATAACGTGCACTAATAATAACAAATACATTGCATTAATAAGTATAAATAAAGTGCACTAATAAATATGAATTAAGTGCACTAATAAATATGAATTAAGTGCACTAATAAATATGAATTAAGTGCACTAACAATCTTTTTTTTGTATTACAATATTACTCTAAAATGTCACAGATGAGTGATTTTAATTTGTATTAATATATTTTATTGTATAATTACTACAAGTAAAAAAAAATTTAATTTTTATTGAACAAGATATATGTTTTTATAATAAAAACCGCAGGAACTGTGCTTAAAAAGTCTTAAAATGATACCGCATTATCTTTGCAAATTCGGATTTTTTGACACTGAAAAAAAATCCAGACTTTTTGACACTGAAAAAATCCCGACTTTTTGACAAAAAAAAAATCAGACTTTTTGACCCTTGGAAAAAATCCAGACTTTTTGACACTTAGAAAAAATCCAGACTTTTTGACAAAAAAATGTCGACTTTTTGACATTGACAAAAAATCCTGATTTTTTGACACTTGAAAAAAATCCAGATTTTTGTACACTTAAAAAATTCAGACTTTTTGACACTGAGAAAAAAATCCAGACTTTTTGACATTCAGAAGAAATCCTGACTTTTTGACACTTAAAAAAAATCCTGACTTTTTGACACTTAAAAAAAATCCTGACTTTTTGACAAAAAAATGTCGACTTGTTGACACTTAAAAAAATCCAGATTTTTTGACATTTAAAAAAAATCCAGATGTTTTGACACTTAAAAAAAATCCAGATTTTTTGACACTTAAAAAAAATCCAGATTTTTTGACATTTACAAAAATCCAGATTTTTTGACACTTAAAAAAAATCCAGATTTTTTTTTACCCTTAAAAAATCCAGATTTTTTGACACTCAAAAAAATCCAGATTTTTTGACACTTAAAAAATTTCCGACTTTTTGACACTTAGAAAAAAATCCAAATTTTTTGACACTTAGAAAAAATTCCGACTTTTTGACACTTTGAAAAAATTCCGACTTTTTGACACTTTTAAAAAACTCCGACTTTTTGACCCTTTGAAAAAATTCCGACTTTTTGACAAAAAAAATTCTACTTTTTGACACTTTGAAAAAAAATCCCGACTTTTTGACAAAAAAGAAATTCAGACTTTTTGACATTTAGAAAAAAAATCCGACTTTTTGACTCTTTGAAAAAATTCCGACTTTTTGACAATTTGAAAAAATTCCGACTTTTTGACAAAAAAAATTCGACTTTTTGACACTTTGAAAAAAAAATCCAGACGTTTGGACAAAAAAAAAATTCAGACTTTTTGACATTTAGAAAAAATCCCAATTTTTTGACACTTAGAAAAAAATCCCGATTTTTTGACACTTACAAAAATGCAGACTTTTTGACAAAAAAAATTCCGACTTTTTGACACTTTGAAAAAATCCCAGGACCTTGACTCAAGAAAACCAACTTCCTACCGCTTGTCCCTTTTGGGGTCGCGGGTGGTGCTGGAGCCTATCTCAGCTGCATTTGGGCGGGGTACACCCTGGACAAGTCACCACCTCATCACAGGGCCAACACAAATAGACAGACAACATTCATATAAATATAAATAACGTGCACTAATAATAATAAATAAATTGCACTAATAAATATAAATAAAGTGCACTAATATTAATAAATAAATTGCACTAGTAAATATATATAACGTGTGCTAATAAATATAAATAAAGTGCACTAATAATAACAAATACATTGCATTAATAAGTATAAATAAAGTGCACTAATAAATATGAATTAAGTGCACTAATAAATATGAATTAAGTGCACTAACAATATTTTTTTTGTATTACAATATTACTCTAAAATGTCACAAATGAGTGATTTTAATTTGTATCAATATATTTTATTGTATAATTACTACAAGTAAAAAAAAATGTAAATTTTTATTGAACAAGATATATGTTTTTATAATAAAAACCGCAGGAACTGTGCTTAAAAAGTCTTAAAATGATACCGCATTATCTTTGCAAACAGTAAATAATTGTTTGCCTTTTTTTGTGTGGGAGGTTAAATTAGTGTTTGTGTAATAATTGCACAGTAAAAAAAAAGAAGAAAAAAGTACAGTTTGGGAAATGTCGCCATCTTCAGGCTGTATTCAGTACTGCACCTTCTTTCCTTTGCTTCTCTTGTCCATTGGCAAGCATGTTTTAAAGTAGCATGCATGTTTTAAAGTAACATACATGTTTTAAAGTAACATGCATGTTTTAAAGTAACATACATGTTTTAAAGTAACACACATGTTACTTTAAAACATGCATTCTGCTTTAAAATGCTTTTACAGCATTTTAATTTATGACTACATTATCCATTTGGTGGGGTCAAAAGGTAAAAGTAGCCTTGCATTGACTTAAGTCCGGCCCTTAAAAATGCGGGCCCACAACAATTGAGCAGAGTAGCCTGACTTTGGAGGATTTTGTGTTGTATTTGAATTGTTGTGTTTGCTTCTATTCTGTAAGTCCAAGCATGAAACTCCCCGCTCACTATTTAGTTTCTGTTTGAGGCGTGACGTCATCGCCAAGCCTCCTTCTAACGCTCTTATCTTCACACCGAGGTGGCGTCCTTTGTCTTCGCATAGGCTCCAGCACCCCCGCGACCCCAAAAGAGATAAGCGGTAGAAAATGGATGGATGGATGACACTTGGAAAAAATCCCGACTTTTTGAAAAAAAAAATTCCAACTTTTTGACACTTGGAAAAAATCCCGACTTTTTGACAAAAAAAATTAGACTTTTTTGACACTGACAAAAAATCCCGACTTTTTGACACTGACAAAAAATCCTGACTTTTTGAAACTTGGAATAAATCCCAATTTTTTGACAAAAAAAAATTCCGATTTTTTGACACTGAAAAAAAATCAAGACTTTTTGACACTGAAAAAAAATCAAGACTTTTTGACACTGAGAAAAAATCCCGACTTTTTGACACTTGGAAAAAGTCCCGACTTTTTGACAAAAAAAATTCAGATTTTTTGACACTGAAAAAAAATTCAGACTTTTTGACACTGAAAAAATCCCGACTTTTTGACAAAAAAAAAAATCAGACTTTTTGACCCTTGGAAAAAATCCAGACTTTTTGACATTTAGAAAAAAATCCAGACTTTTTGACAAAAAAATGTCGACTTTTTGACATTGAGAAAAAATCCTGATTTTTTGACACTTAAAAAAAATCCTGATTTTTTGACACTTGAAAAAAATCCAGATTTTTGTACACTTAAAAAATTCAGACTTTTTGACACTGAGAAAAAAATCCAGACTTTTTGACATTCAGAAAAAATCCTGACTTTTTGACAGTTAAAAAAAATCCTGACTTTTTGACACTTAAAAAAAATCCTGACTTTTTGACACTTAAAAAAAATCCTGACTTTTTGACACTTAAAAAAAATCCTGACTTTTTGACAAAAAAATGTCGACTTGTTGACACTTTAAAAAATCCAGATTTTTTTGACATTTAAAAAAATCCAGATTTTTTGACACTTAAAAAAAATCCAGATTTTTTGACACTTAAAAAAATCCAGATTTTTTTACACTTAAAAAATCCAGATTTTTTGACACTTAAAAAAATCCAGATTTTTTGACACTTAAAAAAATCCAGATTTTTTGACACTTAAAAAAATCCAGATTTTTTGACACTTAAAAAATCCAGATTTTTTTACACTTAAAAAATCCAGATTTTTTACCAAAAAAAAAATCCAGATTTTTGACACTTAAAAAATCCAGATTTTTTGACACTTAAAAAAAATCCAGATTTTTTGACACTTAAAAAATTCAGATTTTTTGACAAAAAAACTCCAGATTTTTTGACACTTAAAAAATTCCGACTTTTTGACACTTAGAAAAAAGTCCAGATTTTTTGACACTTGGAAAAAATTCCGACTTTTTGACACTTAAAAAAAATCCAGATTTTTTGACACTTAAAAAATTCAGATTTTTTGACAAAAAAACTCCAGATTTTTTGACACTTAAAAAATTCCGACTTTTTGACACTTAGAAAAAAGTCCAGATTTTTTGACACTTGGAAAAAATTCCGACTTTTTGACACTTAGAAAAAAGTCCAGATTTTTTGACACTTGGAAAAAATTCAGACTTTTTGACATTTAGAAAAAATTCAGACTTTTTGACACTTTGAAAAAATTCAGACTTTTTGACACTTTGAAAAAATTCAGACTTTTTGACCAAAAAAATTCTACTTTTTGACATTTAGAAAAAATTCCGACTTTTTGACACTTTGAAAAAATTCCGACTTTTTGACACTTTGAAAAAATTCCGACTTTTTGACACTTTGAAAAAATTCCGACTTTTTGACAAAAAAAATTCGACTTTTTGACACTTTGAAAAAAAAATCCAGACGTTTTGACAAAAAAAAAAAATCAGACTTTTTGACATTTAGAAAAAATCCCAATTTTTTGACACTTAGAAAAAAATCCCGATTTTTTGACACTTACAAAAATGCAGACTTTTTGACCAAAAAAATGCAGACTTTTTGACACTTAGAAAAAATCCCAGGACCTTGACTCAAGAAAACCAACTTCCTGCTCCCCCTGGGGGCCACCCTAAGTGAGGAAGTCAGACACCTTTTGGCCCCCCGCATTGACCCTCCAGGACCCCGATCGCCTTCTTTCCTTTGGGACCTGTCTTTCATCCTTCTAGAAATAACCTGTCAGGAGGAACATTTTGTGATGGCTTCTGTTTAAGTGCTGATAAACTAAACACCACAAGTCCAGATGTTTCTAGTCCTATGTTTGCATCACCATGCCAATAACAGCACTGGCCAGGTACCGTCATGTACACACCCCAAAAGCAGTGAAGTTGTCACCTTGTGTAAATGGTAAATAAAAAGAGAATACAACAAATCCTTTTCAACTTATATTCAATTGAATAGACCGCAAAGACAAGATATTTCATGTTCACACTGGAAAACTTTGGGTTTTTTTGCAAATATTAGCTCATTTTGGAATTCGATGCCTGCAACATGTTTTAAAAAAACTGGCACAAGTGGCAAAAAAAGACTGAGAAAGTTGAGGAATGCTCATCAAAGACTTATTTGGAACATCCCACAGGTGAACAGGCTAATTGGGAACAGGTGGGTGCCATGATTGGGTATAAAAGCAGCTTTCGTGAAATTATACTTAATAATAAATAAATGTGTTTTTGGTGGAGCATCTTATATGTGTGTGAATATTTGGACATTCACGCAATAATAATAATAATAATAATAAAAACATTTTTGCTGTAGCATCTTATATGTGTGAATGTTTGGACTTTCACACAATAATAATAATAATAACAATAATATTAATAATAATAATAATAATAATAATAATTTTTGTAAGTGTCAAAAAAATCGAGATTTTTTTCTAAGTGTCAAAAAATTGGGATTTTTTTCTAAATGTCAAAAAATCTGATTTTTTTTTTTGTCAAAAAGTCTGGACTTTTTTTTCAAAGTGTCAAAAAGTCTCAGTGTCAAAAAGTCTAAATGTCTTGGTCAAAAAGTTGGAATTTTTTCAAAGTGTCAAAAAGTCGGAATTTTTTCAAAGTGTCAAAAATCTGGATTTTTCAAGTGTCAAAAAATCTGGATTTTTTAAGTGTCAAAAAATCTGAATTTTTTTAAATGTCAAAAAATCTGGATTTTTTAAGTGTCAAAAAATCTGGATTTTTTTTTAAGTGTCAAAAAATCTGGATTTTTTTAAGTGTCAAAAAATTGGGATAATAATAATAATAATAATTTAAATTTTTTTTTGCTGTAGCATCTTATATGTGTGAATGTTTGGACTTTCACACAATAATAATAATAATAACAATAATATTAATAATAATATTAATAATAATAATAATAATACTAATAATTTTTGTAAGTGTCAAAAAACCGAGATTTTTTTCTAAGTGTCAAAAAATAGGGATTTTTTCTAAATGTCAAAAAATCTGATTTTTTTTGTTGTCAAAAAGTCTGGACTTTTTTTTCAAAGTGTCAAAAAGTCTCAGTGTCAAAAAGTCTAAATGTCTTGGTCAAAAAGTCGGAATTTTTTCAAAGTGTCAAAAAGTCGGAATTTTTTCAAAGTGTCAAAAATCTGGATTTTTCAAGTGTCAAAAAATCTGGATTTTTTTAAGTGTCAAAAAATCTGGATTTTTTAAGTGTCAAAAAATCTGGATTTTTTTAAGTGTCAAAAAATCTGAATTTTTTTAAATGTCAAAAAATCTGGATTTTTTAAATGTCAAAAAATCTGGATTTTTTTAAGTGTCAAAAAATCTGGATTTTTTTTAAGTGTCAAAAAAATCTGGATTTTTTTTTTTAAGTGTCAAAAAATCTGGATTTTTTTAAGTGTCAAAAAATCTGGATTTTTTTTAGTGTCAAAAAATCTGGATTTTTTTTAAGTGTCAAAAAATTGGGATAATAATAATAATAATAATAAAAACAATTTTTTTTGCTGTAGCATCTTATATGTGTGTGAATATTTGGACATTCACATAATAATAATAATAATATTTTTTTTTTTTTTGCTGTAGCATCTTATATGTGTGAATGTTTGGACTTTCACACAATAATAATAATAATAACATTAATATTAATAATGATATTAATAATAATAATAATAATAATAATTTTTGTAAGTGTCAAAAAAATCGAGATTTTTTTCTAAGTGTCAAAAAATTGGGATTTTTTCTAAATGTCAAAAAATCTGAATTTTTTTTTTGTCAAAAAGTCTGGAATTTTTTTTTCAAAGTGTCAAAAAGTCTCAGTGTCAAAAAGTCTAAATGTCTTGGTCAAAAAGTCGGAATTTTTTCAAAGTGTCAAAAAGTCGGAATTTTTTCAAAGTGTCAAAAATCTGGATTTTTCAAGTGTCAAAAAATCTGGATTTTTTAGGTGTCAAAAAATCTGGATTTTTTAAGTGTCAAAAAATCTGAATTTTTTTAAATGTCAAAAAATCTGGATTTTTTAAGTGTCAAAAAATCTGAATTTTTTTAAATGTCAAAAAATCTGGATTTTTTAAATGTCAAAAAATCTGGATTTTTTTAAGTGTCAAAAAATCTGGATTTTTTTTAAGTGTCAAAAAAATCTGGATTTTTTTTTTAAGTGTCAAAAAATCTGGATTTTTTTAAGTGTCAAAAAATCTGGATTTTTTTTAGTGTCAAAAAATCTGGATTTTTTTTAAGTGTCAAAAAATTGGGATAATAATAATAATAATAATAAAAAAATTTTTTTTTGCTGTAGCATCTTATATGTGTGTGAATATTTGGACATTCACATAATAATAATAATAATTTTTTTTTTTTTTTTGCTGTAGCATCTTATATGTGTGAATGTTTGGACTTTCACACAATAATAATAATAATAACATTAATATTAATAATGATATTAATAATAATAATAATAATAATAATTTTTGTAAGTGTCAAAAAAATCGAGATTTTTTTCTAAATGTCAAAAAATTGGGATTTTTTCTAAATGTCAAAAAATCTGAATTTTTTTTTTGTCAAAAAGTCTGGAATTTTTTTTTCAAAGTGTCAAAAAGTCTCAGTGTCAAAAAGTCTAAATGTCTTGGTCAAAAAGTCGGAATTTTTTCAAAGTGTCAAAAAGTCGGAATTTTTTCAAAGTGTCAAAAAGTCGGAATTTTTTCAAAGTGTCAAAAATCTGGATTTTTCAAGTGTCAAAAAATCTGGATTTTTTAGGTGTCAAAAAATCTGGATTTTTTAAGTGTCAAAAAATCTGAATTTTTTTAAATGTCAAAAAATCTGGATTTTTTAAGTGTCAAAAAATCTGGATTTTTTTTTAAGTGTCAAAAAATCTGGATTTTTTTTAAGTGTCAAAAAAATCTGGATTTTTTTTAAGTGTCAAAAAATCTGGATTTTTTTTAAGTGTCAAAAAATCTGGATTTTTTTAAGTGTCAAAAAATCTGGATTTTTTTTAAGTGTCAAAAAATTGGGATAATAATAATAAAAAATTTTTTTTTGCTGTAGCATCTTATATGTGTGAATGTTTGGACTTTCACACAATAATAATAATAATAACAATAATATTAATAATAATATTAATAATAATAATAATAATAATAATAATAATAATAATAATAATAATAATAAATATAGTTTTTTGCTGTAGCATTGATATGTGTGAACGCTTGAGCATTCACACAATAATAATAATAAAATATACAGTTTTTGCTGTAGAATCTTATGTGTGAATGCTTGGATATTCACACAATAATTATACTACATATATTTTCTTGCTTTAGAATCTTATATATGTGTGAATGCTTTGTCATTCACACAATAATAATAATAAAATATACAGTTTTTGCTGTAGAATCTCATATATGTGTGAATGCCTGGATATTCACACGATAATAATAATACATATAGTTTTTTGCTGTAGAATCTTATATATGTGAATGCTTGGACATTCACACAATGATAATAAAAACTATAGTTTTGTGCTGTAGAAGGCTGAATAAACTCCTTGGCTGTGATACAAACTTACGACACTTGTCAAATAAAGAAGTGACATGTGAGTCTGCCCAGGTTTTCTAGTTCTAGTCACGCCCTTCCTTCCCACATCATGTCTGCTTTTCCCCGCATGACAGCTTGTGTTGGACGTGGCCCCAAGTCTCCTCCAAGTCCAACAGAGGAGCTGGGAGGTGTCGGCCTACTGGGGAGAAGATAAGTCATGTGCAAAAACAATCCCAGTCAGGAAATCTGGAATTGATCCAGTTGAGCCATCAATGATAAGGTGTTATTCCTAATATTATTCCTTCTTCCACTGTGTGCATTCCCTTAGTCAGGGTTTCTTTACCATAGGGTCGAGGGCCACTGTAGGGCCACCAGCAACAGGGCCACCAAGAAATATCAGTTTCTCAGCTGTGGTCCGTATAGACCGTGTCCGTACTCAGTTGTAATACACTTTTCTGAGAGTCCAGTCCATAGTGGATCTAACATAATAGCAAGAGTCCAGTACATAGTGGATCTAACATAATAGCAAGAGTCCAGTCCATAGTGGATCTAACATAATAGCAAGAGTCCAGTCCATAGTGGATCTAACATAATAGTGTGAGAGTCCAGTCCATAGTGGATCTAACATAATAGTGTGAGAGTCCAGTCCATAGTGGATCTAACATAATAGTGTGAGAGTCCAGTCCATAGTGGATCTAACATAATAGTGTGAGAGTCCAGTCCATAGTGGATCTAACATAATAGTGTGAGAGTCCAGTCCATAGTGGATCTAAGATGATAGTGAGAGTCCAGTCCATAGTGGATCTAACATAATAGTGAGAATCCAGTCCATAGTGGATCTAACATAATAGTGTGAGAGTCCAGTCCATAGTGGATCTAACATAATAGTGAGAGTCCAGTTCATAGTGGATCTAACATAATAGTGTGAGAGTCCAGTCCATAGTGGATCTAACATAATAGTGAGAGTCCAGTTCATAGTGGATCTAACATAATAGTGAGAATCCAGTCCATAGTGGATCTAACATAATAGTGTGAGAGTCCAGTCCATAGTGGATCTAACATAATAGTGAGAGTCCAGTCCATAGTGGATCTAACATAATAGTGAGAGAGTCCAGTCCATAGAGGATCTAACATAATAGTGTGAGAGTCCAGTCTATAGTAGATCTAACATAATAGTGAGAGTCTAGTCCATAGTGGATCCAACATAACAGTGAGAGTCCAGTCTAACATAATAGTGAGAGTCCAGTCCATAGTGGATCTAACATAATAGTGAGAATCCAGTCCATAGTGGATCTAACATAATAGTGTGAGAGTCCAGTGCATAGTGGATCTAACATAATAGCAAGAGTCCAGTCCATAGTGGATCTAACATAATAGTGTGAGAGTCCAGTCCATAGTGGATCTAACATAATAGTATGAGAGTCCAGTCCATAGTGGATCTAACATAATAGTGAGAGTCCAGTTCATAGTGGATCTAACATAATAGTGTGAGAGTCCAGTCCATAGTGGATCTAACATAATAGTGTGAGAGTCCAGTCCATAGTGGATCCAACATAACAGTGAGAGTCCAGTCTAACATAATAGTGAGAGTCCAGTCCATAGTGGATCTAACATAATAGTGAGAATCCAGTCCATAGTGGATCTAACATAATAGTGTGAGAGTCCAGTGCATAGTGGATCTAACATAATAGCAAGAGTCCAGTCCATAGTGGATCTAACATAATAGTGTGAGAGTCCAGTCCATAGTGGATCTAACATAATAGTATGAGAGTCCAGTCCATAGTGGATCTAACATAATAGTGAGAGTCCAGTTCATAGTGGATCTAACATAATAGTGTGAGAGTCCAGTCCATAGTGGATCTAACATAATAGTGTGAGAGTCCAGTCCATAGTGGATCTAACATAATAGTGTGAGAGTCCAGTCCATAGTGGATCTAACATAATAGTGAGAGTCCAGTTCATAGTGGATCTAACATAATAGTGAGAGTCCAGTCCATAGTGGATCTAACATAATAGTGTGAGAGTCCAGTCCATAGTGGATCTAACATAATAGTGAGAGTCCAGTCCATAGTGGATCTAACACAATAGTGAGAGTCCAGTCCATAGTGGATCTAACATAATAGTGTGAGAGTCCAGTCCATAGTGGATCTAACATAATAGTGAGAGTCCAGTTCATAGTGGATCTAACATAATAGTGTGAGAGTCCAGTCCATAGTGGATCTAACATAATAGTGAGAGTCCAGTTCATAGTGGATCTAACATAATAGTGAGAATCCAGTCCATAGTGGATCTAACATAATAGTGTGAGAGTCCAGTCCATAGTGGATCTAACATAATAGTGAGAGTCCAGTCCATAGTGGATCTAACATAATAGTGTGAGAGTCCAGTCCATAGTGGATCTAACATAATAGTGTGAGAGTCTAGTCCATAGTGGATCTAACATAATAGTGTGAGAGTCCAGTCCATAGTGGATCTAACATAATAGTGAGAGTCCAGTCCATAGTGGATCTAACATAATATTGTGAGAGTCCAGTCCATAGTGGATCTAACATAATAGTGAGAGTCCAGTTCATAGTGGATCTAACATAATAGGGAGAGAGTCCAGTCCATAGTGGATCTAACATAATAGTGTGAGAGTCCAGTCCATAGTGGATCTAACATAATAGTGTGAGAGTCAAGTCCATAGTGGATCTAACATAATAGTGTGAGAGTCCAGTCCATAGTGGATCTAACATAATAGTGAGAGTCCAGTCCATAGTGGATCTAACATAATAGTGTGAGAGTCCAGTCCATAGTGGATCTAACATAGTAGTGAGAGTCCAGTCCATAGTGGATTTAACATTATAGTGAGAGTCCAGTTCATAGTGGATCTAACATAATAGTGTGAGAGTCCAGTCCATAGTGGATCCAACATAATAGTGAGAGTCCAGTTCATAGTGGATCTAACATATTAGTGAGAATCCAGTCCATAGTGGATCTAACATAATAGGGAGAGAGTCCAGTCCATAGTGGATCTAACATAATAGTGAGAGTCCAGTCCATAGTGGATCTAACATAATAGTGTGAGAGTCCAGTCCATAGTGGATCTAACATAATAGTGAGAGTCCAGTTCATAGTGGATCTAACATATTAGTGAGAATCCAGTCCATAGTGGATCTAACATAATAGGGAGAGAGTCCAGTCCGTAGTGGATCTAACATAATAGTGAGAGTCCAGTCCATAGTGGATCTAACATAATAGTGTGAGAGTCCAGTCCATAGTGGGGCCAGCAGGAGACCATCCTGAGCGAAGACAGGTCAACAGTGCAGAGATGTCCCCAACCGATGCACATGCGAGCGGTCCACCCCGGGTCCCGACTCTGGACATTTCGGACATGTTGAATAGAGAAAATGGAAATTGTGATGCATCATGTTGTATGCATGCATGCATCATGTTGTATGCATGCATGCATGTATCATGTTGTATGCATGCATGTATCATGTTGTATGCATGCATGTATCATGTTGTATGCATGCATGCATCATGTTGTATGCATGCATGTATCATGTTGTATGCATGCATGCATCACGTTGTATGCATGCATGTATCATGTTGTATGCATGCATGTAATTACTATAATTATATACATAATATATATGTGAAAAGTGAACCCAGTGGACAAACAAACACAAGATGCCTTTGCAGAGTCTTGTTCCACATGAGGTTTTACTCTGTCAACACAAAGAGCGTCCTTGTTTTCTTGCGGGCAGAAGAAGAAGGGGATGATGGGAAACAGAGCAAGCAAGCAAAAAAGTGAGTAAAGTGGAGTCAAAAGCCCGTAAAAGTCCGTCCCTCGCCTCTGCTGACAGCCAATCAGTGACGTTGTGCCCCCATTACCAAGGCCTGGTCACATGCTAACATTTCACTTTTGTGTTAAGACATGTAACTCTCTGTCATTGTTTCCATTCAGTGGAAAAGGGACAAGCGGTAGAAAATGGATGGATGGATGGATGGGTATTTACAGGAAACATTCTCCTCCAGCGCTATCGCGCACAATTTTATTAAATATATTTAATGTTGCCAGCAAAGTCACAGACAGTCCTAGTAAATCACTAATAATTAAATATGTTATTATATATATTTTCATGACATTTTTATTGAAATATATATTACATTTTATTTCTATTTAAAATAAGTTTATTGATAATCTTTATTTATAATATTAAATGTTTGCTAAAGTTATCATTCTAAATATCTTTAATGTTTAATAATTTAATTAAATATATTTAATGTTGCCAGCAAAGTCACAGACAGTCCTAGTAAATCACTAATAATTAAATATGTTATTATATATATTTTCATGACATTTAAAAAAAATATATATATTACATTTTATTTCTATTTAAAATAAGTTTATTGATAATCTTTATTTATAATATTAAATGTTTGCTAAAGTTATAATTCTAAATATCTTTCATGTTTAATAATTGAATTAAATATATTTAATGTTGCCAGCAAAGTCACAGACAGTCCTAGTGAATCACAAATTATTAAATATGTTATTATATATATTTTCATGACATTTTTTATTGAAATATATATTACATGTTATTTCTATTTAAAATATGTTTATTGATAATCTTTATTTATAATATTACATTTTTGCTAAAGTTATAATTCTAAATATCTTTAATGTTTAATAATTGAATTAAATATATTTAATGTTGCCAGCAAAGTCACAGACAGTCCTAGTAAATCACTAATAATTAAATATGTTATTATATACATTTTCATGACATTTTTATTGAAATATATATTACATTTTATTTCTATTTAAAATAAGTTTTATTGATAATCTTTATTTATAATATTAAATTTTTGCTAAAGTTATCATTCTAAATATCTTTAATGTTTAATAATTGAATTAAATATATTTAATGTTGCCAGCAAAGTCACAGACAGTCCTAGTAAATCACTAATTATTAAATGTTATTATATATATTTTCATGACATTTTTTATTGAAATATATATTACATTTTATTTCTATTTAGAGAATGTTTATTGATTATTTTTTATTTATAATATAAAATGTTTGCTGTAGTTATAATTCTAAATATCTTTAATGTTTATTAATTGAATTAAATATATTTTATGTTGCCAGCAAAGTCACAGACAGTCCTAGTAAATCACTAATAATTAAATATGTTATAATATATATTTTCATGACATTTAAAAAATATATATATATTACATTTTATTTCTATTTAAAATATGTTTATTGATAATTTTTATTTATAATATTACATTTTTGCCAAAGTTATAATTCTAAATATCTTTAATGTTTAATAATTGAATTAAATATATTTAATGTTGCCAGCAAAGTCACAGACAGTCCTAGTAAATCACTAATAATTAAATATGTTATTATACATATTTTCATGACATTTAAAAAAATATATATATTACATTTTATTTCTATTTAAAATATGTTTATTGATCATTTTTATTTATAATATTACATTTTTGCCAAAGTTATAATTCTAAATATCTTTAATGTTTAATAACTGAATTAAATATATTTAATGTTGCCAGCAAAGTCACAGACAGTCCTAGTTAATCACTAATAATTAAATATGTTATTATATATATTTTCATGACATTTAAAAATATATATATATTACATTTTATTTCTATTTAAAATATGTTTATTGATAATTTTTATTTATAATATTACATTTTTGCCAAAGTTATAATTCTAAATATCTTTAATGTTTAATAATTGAATTAAACATATTTAATGTTGCCAGCAAGGTCACAGACAGTCCTAGTAAATCACTAATAATTAAATATGTTATTATATATATTTTCATGAAATTTTTATTGAAATATATATTACATTTTAATTCTATTTAAAATATGTTTATTGATCATCTTTATTTATAATATAACATTTTTGCTAAAGTTATCATTCTAAATATCTTTAATGTTTAATAATTGAATTAAATATATTTAATGTTGTCAGCAAAGTCACAGACAGTCCTAGTAAATCACTAATAATTAAATATGTTATTATATATATTTTCATGACATTTTTTATTGAAATATATATTACATTTTATTTCTATTTAAAATATGTTTATTGATCATTTTTATTTATAATATTACATTTTTGCCAAAGTTATAATTCTAAATATCTTTAATGTTTAATAATTGAATTAAATATATTTAATGTTGCCAGCAAAGTCACAGACAGTCCTAGTAAATCACTTATAATTAAATATGTTATTATATATATTTTCATGACATTTTTTATTGAAATATATATTACATTTTATTTCTATTTAAAATATGTTTATTGATAATCTTTATATATAATATTATATTTTTGCTAAAGTTATAATTCTAAATATCTTTAATTTTTAATAATTGAATTAAATATATTTAATGTTGCCAGCAAAGTCACAGACAGTCCTAGTAAATCACAGATTATTAAATATGTTATTATATATATTTTCATGACATTTTTTATTGAAATATATATTACATATTATTTCTATTTAAAATATGTTTATTGATAATCTTTATTTATAATATTAAATTTTTGCTAAAGTTATCATTCTAAATATCTTTAATGTTTAATAACTGAATTAAATATATTTAATGTTGCCAGCAAAGTCACAGACAGTCCTTGTAAATCACTAATTATTAAATGTTATTATATATATTTTCATGACATTTTTTATTGAAATATATATTACATTTTATTTATATTTAAAATATGTTTATTGATAATCTTTATTTATAATATTAAATTTTTGCTAAAGTTATAATTCTAAATATCTTTAATGTTTAATAATTGAATTAAATATATTTAATGTTGCCAGCAAAGTCACACAGTCCTAGTAAATCACAAATTATTAAATGGTATTATATATATTTTCATGATATTTTTTTATTGAAATATATATTACATTTTATTTCTATTTAGAATATGTTTATTGATTATTTTTATTTATAATATAAAATGCTTGCTGTAGTTATGATTCTAAATATCTTTAATGTTTAATAATTGAATTAAATATATTTAATGTTGCCAGCAAAGTCACAGAAGGTCCTAGTAAATCACTAATAATTAAATATGTTATTATATATATTTTCATGACATTTAAAAAATATATATATATTACATTTTATTTCTATTTAAAATATGTTTATTGATCATTTTTATTTACAATATTACATTTTTGCCAAAGTTATAATTCTAAATATCTTTAATGTTTAATAATTGAATTACATATATTTAATGTTGCCAGCAAAGTCACAGACAGTCCTAGTAAATCACTAATAATTAAATATGTTGTTATATATATTTTCATGACATTTAAAAAATATATATATATTACATTTTATTTCTATTTAAAATATGTTTATTGATAATTTTTATTTATAATATTACATTTTTGCCAAAGTTATAATTCTAAATATCTTTAATGTTTAATAATTGAATTAAATATATTTAATGTTGCCAGCAAAGTCACAGAAAGTCCTAGTAAATTACTAGTAATTAAATATATTATTATATATATCTTTATTTATTGAAATACATAGTATATTGTATTTCTATTTAGAATATGTTTATTGATGATTTTTATGCGCCTTATAGTCCGAAAAATACGGTAAGTAAAATGCATAATATGGCGTTTATACCAGTAATAATAATATACAAAATAAATGTTGTTTTTTTGGGGCAAAATAATTCAGATTTGTGTAAATAAGTCCTAGAAAAAAAGTCCTATTTTCAAGAATTTGAAGATTGGAAGCCTCAAAAGAACATCAAGTTGCATGTTAAGTGCGGTTATTATTTCATTATTTCCCATGGAAATATGAGAGTGACCTGAGAATGTGTAAGTATCCTTATCAGTGGAGCGGGGTGAACACATCAGATGCCCTTCCTCCTTGGGGTTTGTCCACAGTCTGAGTGGATAGAGAGAGAGAGAGAGAGAGAGAGAGAGAGAGAGAGAGAGAGAGAGAGAGAGAGAGAGCGGGGGCTTTCCAAAGGACGTAGCGCTCGATTTAAAGACGCCGGGGAAAGCGTCTCCGGTGTGTGATGACGTTTGAAGAATGCTTCTTGTGGCCGATGGTGTTGGCTGGAAAAGGCTGCAGATCAGCCTCGTAAATGTAAAAGTTGTTTGTGTTTGACTCGTAGCTCTTCTTTATTTCGCTCATTCTTGGAAGGCGGCAAGACGAGCGCGCTGGCTTTTGTATGCAGTGGAAACACAACTTTATTCATGTGGTCCCGGGGCTTATTGGACCAAGAATACGATAAACAAATCTTGCTGGAGCCGCAAAAAAATGAAGTCTTATATAAGTGTTATAATGAAGACAACACATGATGTAAGTGTCCATATTAGCCTACTATCAAAATGACTTTAAAAGTCTTATATAAGTGTTAAAATGAAGGCAACACATGATGTAAGTGTCTATATTAGCCTACTATCAAAATGACTTTAAAAGTCTTATATAAGTGTTATAATGAAGGCAACACATGATGTAAGTGTCTATATTAGCCTACTATCAAAATGACTTTAAAAGTCTTATATAAGTGTTATAATGAAGGCAACACATGATGTAAGTGTCTATATTACCCTACTATCAAAATGACTTTAAAAGTCTTATATAAGTGTTAAAATGAAGGCAACACATGATGTAAGTGTCTATATTAGCCTACTATCAAAATGACTTTAAAAGTCGTATATAAGTGTTAAAAAGAAGACAACACATGATGTAAGTGTCTATATTAGCCTCCTGTCAAAATGACTTTAAAAGTCTTATATAAGTGTTATAATGAAGACAACACATGATGTAAGTGTCTATATTAGCCTACTATCAAAATGACTTTAAAAGTCTTATATAAGTGTTATAATGAAGACAACACATGATGTAAGTGTCTATATTAGCTATATTAGCCTACTATCAAAATGACTTTAAAAGTCATATATAAGTGTTAAAATGAAGGTAACACATGATGTAAGTGTCTATATTAGCCTACTATCAAAATGACTTTAAAAGTCTTATAAGTGTTAAAATGAAGGCAACACATGATGTAAGTGTCTATATTAGCCTACTATCAAAATGACTTTAAAAGTCTTATATAAGTGTTATAATGAAGACAACACATGATGTAAGTGTCTATATTAACTATATTAGCCTACTATCAAAATGACTTTAAAAGTCTTATATAAGTGTTATAATGAAGACAACACATGATGTAAGTGTCTATATTAGTCTACTATCAAAATGACTTTAAAAGTCGTATATAAGTGTTATAATGAAGGCAACACATGATGTAGGTGTCTATATTAGCCTACTATCAAAATGACTTTAAAAGTCTTATATAAGTGTTATAATGAAGGCAACACATGATGTAAGTGTCTATATTAGCTATATTAGCCTACTATCAAAATGACTTTAAAAGTCTTATATAAGTGTTATAATGAAGGCAACACATGATGTAGGTGTCTATATTAGCCTACTATCAAAATGACTTTAAAAGTCTTATATAAGTGTTAAAATGAAGGCAACACATGATGTAAGTGTCTGTATTAGCCTACTATCAAAATGACTTTAAAAGTCTTATATAAGTGTTAAAATGAAGGCAACACATGATGTAAGTGTCTATATTAGCCTACTATCAAAATGACTTTAAAAGTCATATATAAGTGTTAAAATGAAGGCAACACATGATGTAAGTGTCTATATTAGCCTACTATCAAAATGACTTTAAAAGTCTTATATAAGTGTTAAGATGAAGGCAACACATGATGTAAGTGGCTATATTAACCTACTATCAAAATTACTTTAAAAGTCTTATATAAGTGTTATAATGAAGGCAACACATGATGTAAGTGTCTATATTAGCCTACTATCAAAATGACTTTAAAAGTCTTATATAAGTGTTATAATGAAGGCAACACATGATGTAAGTGTCTATATTAGCCTACTATCAAAATGACTTTAAAAGTCTTATATAAGTGTTATAATGAAGGCAACACATGATGTAAGTGTCTATATTGGCCTACTATCAAAATGACTTTAAAAGTCTTATATAAGTGTTATAATGAAGACAACACATGATGTAAGTGTCTATATTAGCCTACTATCAAAATGACTTTAAAAGTCTTATATACGTGTTATAATGAAGACAACACATGATGTAAGTGTCTATATTAGCCTACTATCAAAATGACTTTAAAAGTCATATATAAGTGTTAAAATGAAGACAACACATGATGTAGGTGTCTATATTAGCCTATCAAAATGACTTTAAAAGTCTTATATACGTGTTAAAATGAAGGCAACACATGATGTAAGTGTCTATATTAGCCTACTATCAAAATGACTTTAAAAGTCTTATATAAGTGTTATAATGAAGACAACACATGATGTAAGTGTCTATATTAGCCTACTATCAAAATGACTTTAAAAGTCTTATATAAGTGTTAAAATGAAGACAACACATGATGTAAGTGTCTATATCAGCCTACTATCAAAATTACTTTAAAAGTCTTATATAAGTGTTAAAATGAAGGCAACACATGATGTAGGTGTCTATATTAGCCTACTATCAAAATGACTTTAAAAGTCTTATATAAGTGTTATAATGAAGGCAACACATGATGTAAGTGTCTATATTAACTATATTAGCCTACTATCAAAATGACTTTAAAAGTCTTATATGTTATAATGAAGACAACACATGATGTAAGTGTCGATATTAGCTGTATTAGCCTACTATCAAAATTACTTTAAAAGTCTTATATAAGTGTTAAAATGAAGGCAACACATGACGTAAGTGTCTATATCAGCCTACTATCAAAATTACTTTAAAAGTCTTATATAAGTGTTAAAATGAAGGCAACACATGATGTAAGTGTCTATATTAGCCTACTATCAAAATGACTTTAAAAGTCTTATATAAGTGTTATAATGAAGGCAACACATGATGTAAGTGTCTATATTAGCTATATTAACCTACTATTAAAATGACTTTAAAAGTCTTATATAAGTGTTATAATGAAGGCAACACATGATGTAAGTGTCTATATTAGCTATATTAGCCTACTATCAAAATGACTTTAAAAGTCTTATATAAGTGTTATAATGAAGGCAGCACATGATGTAAGTGTCTATATTAGCTATATTAGGCTACTATCAAAATTACTTTAAAAGTCTTATATAAGTGTTAAAATGAAGGCAACACATGATGTAAGTGTCTATATTAGCCTACTGTCAAAATGACTTTAAAAGTCTTGTATAAGTGTTATAATGAAGACAACACATGATGTAAGTGTCTATATTAGCCTACTATCAAAATGACTTTAAAAGTCTTATATATGTGTTATAATGAAGACAACACATGATGTAAGTGTCTATATTAGCCTACTATCAAAATTACTTTAAAAGTCTTATATAAGTGTTAAAATGAAGGCAACACATGATGTAGGTGTCTATATTAGCCTACTATCAAAATGACTTTAAAAGTCTTATATAAGTGTTATAATGAAGGCAACACATGATGTAAGTGTCTATATCAGCCTACTATCAAAATTACTTTAAAAGTCTTATATAAGTGTTAAAATGAAGGCAACACATGATGTAGGTGTCTATATTAGCCTACTATCAAAATGACTTTAAAAGTCTTATATAAGTGTTATAATGAAGGCAACACATGATGTAAGTGTCTATATTAACTATATTAGCCTACTATCAAAATGACTTTAAAAGTCTTATATGTTATAATGAAGACAACACATGATGTAAGTGTCGATATTAGCTGTATTAGCCTACTATCAAAATTACTTTAAAAGTCTTATATAAGTGTTAAAATGAAGGCAACACATGACGTAAGTGTCTATATCAGCCTACTATCAAAATTACTTTAAAAGTCTTATATAAGTGTTAAAATGAAGGCAACACATGATGTAAGTGTCTATATTAGCCTACTATCAAAATGACTTTAAAAGTCTTATATAAGTGTTATAATGAAGGCAACACATGATGTAAGTGTCTATATTAGCTATATTAACCTACTATTAAAATGACTTTAAAAGTCTTATATAAGTGTTATAATGAAGGCAACACATGATGTAAGTGTCTATATTAGCTATATTAGGCTACTATCAAAATTACTTTAAAAGTCTTATATAAGTGTTAAAATGAAGGCAACACATGATGTAAGTGTCTATATTAGCCTACTATCAAAATGACTTTAAAAGTCTTATATAAGTGTTATAATGAAGGCAACACATGATGTAAGTGTCTATATTAGCTATATTAACCTACTATTAAAATGACTTTAAAAGTCTTATATAAGTGTTATAATGAAGGCAACACATGATGTAAGTGTCTATATTAGCTATATTAGCCTACTATCAAAATGACTTTAAAAGTCTTATATAAGTGTTATAATGAAGGCAGCATATGATGTAAGTGTCTATATTAGCTATATTAGGCTACTATCAAAATTACTTTAAAAGTCTTATATAAGTGTTAAAATGAAGGCAACACATGTAAGTGTCTATATTAGCCTACTGTCAAAATGACTTTAAAAGTCTTGTATAAGTGTTATAATGAAGACAACACATGATGTAAGTGTCTATATTAGCCTACTATCAAAATGACTTTAAAAGTCTTATATATGTGTTATAATGAAGACAACACATGATGTAAGTGTCTATATTAGCCTACTATCAAAATTACTTTAAAAGTCTTATATAAGTGTTAAAATGAAGGCAACACATGATGTAGGTGTCTATATTAGCCTACTATCAAAATGACTTTAAAAGTCTTATATAAGTGTTATAATGAAGGCAACACATGATGTAAGTGTCTATATTAACTATATTAGCCTACTATCAAAATGACTTTAAAAGTCTTATATGTTATAATGAAGACAACACATGATGTAAGTGTCGATATTAGCTGTATTAGCCTACTATCAAAATTACTTTAAAAGTCTTATATAAGTGTTAAAATGAAGGCAACACATGACGTAAGTGTCTATATCAGCCTACTATCAAAATTACTTTAAAAGTCTTATATAAGTGTTAAAATGAAGGCAACACATGATGTAAGTGTCTATATTAGCCTACTATCAAAATGACTTTAAAAGTCTTATATAAGTGTTATAATGAAGGCAACACATGATGTAAGTGTCTATATTAGCTATATTAACCTACTATTAAAATGACTTTAAAAGTCTTATATAAGTGTTATAATGAAGGCAACACATGATGTGTCTATATTAGCCTACTATCAAAATGACTTTAAAAGTCTTATATAAGTGTTATAATGAAGGCAGCACATGATGTAAGTGTCTATATTAGCTATATTAGGCTACTATCAAAATTACTTTAAAAGTCTTATATAAGTGTTAAAATGAAGGCAACACATGTAAGTGTCTATATTAGCCTACTGTCAAAATGACTTTAAAAGTCTTGTATAAGTGTTATAATGAAGACAACACATGATGTAAGTGTCTATATTAGCCTACTATCAAAATGACTTTAAAAGTCTTATATATGTGTTATAATGAAGACAACACATGATGTAAGTGTCTATATTAGCCTACTATCAAAATGACTTTAAAAGTCATATATAAGTGTTAAAATGAAGACAACACATGATGTAGGTGTCTATATTAGCCTACTATCAAAATGACTTTAAAAGTCTTATATACGTGTTAAAATGAAGGCAACACATGATGTAAGTGTCTATATTAGCCTACTATCAAAATGACTTTAAAAGTCTTATATAAGTGTTATAATGAAGACAACACATGATGTAAGTGTCTATATTAGCCTACTATCAAAATGACTTTAAAAGTCTTATATAAGTGTTAAAATGAAGACAACACATGATGTAAGTGTCTATATTAGCCTACTATCAAAATGACTTTAAAAGTCTTATATAAGTGTTATAATGAAGGCAACACATGATGTAAGTGTCTATATTAGCCTACTATCAAAATGACTTTAAAAGTCTTATATAAGTGTTATAATGAAGGCAACACATGATGTAGGTGTCTATATTAGCCTACTATCAAAATGACTTTAAAAGTCTTATATAAGTGTTAAAATGAAGGCAACACATGATGTAAGTGTCTGTATTAGCCTACTATCAAAATGACTTTAAAAGTCTTATATAAGTGTTAAAATGAAGGCAACACATGATGTAAGTGTCTATATTAGCCTACTATCAAAATGACTTTAAAAGTCTTATATACGTGTTAAAATGAAGGCAACACATGATGTAAGTGTCTATATTAGCCTACTATCAAAATGACTTTAAAAGTCTTATATAAGTGTTATAATGAAGACAACACATGATGTAAGTGTCTATATTAGCCTAATATCAAAATGACTTTAAAAGTCTTATATAAGTGTTATAATGAAGGCAACATATGATGTAAGTGTCTATATTAGCCTACTATCAAAATGACTTTAAAAGTCTTATATAAGTGTTATAATGAAGACAACACATGATGTAAGTGTCTATATTAGCTTTATTAACCTACTATCAAAATGACTTTAAAAGTCTTATATAAGTGTTATAATGAAGACAACACATGATGTAAGTGTCTATATTAGCCTAATATCAAAATGACTTTAAAAGTCTTATATAAGTGTTATAATGAAGGCAACATATGATGTAAGTGTCTATATTAGCCTACTATCAAAATGACTTTAAAAGTCTTATATAAGTGTTATAATGAAGACAACACATGATGTAAGTGTCTATATTAGCTTTATTAACCTACTATCAAAATGACTTTAAAAGTGTTATATAAGTGTTATAATGAAGGCAACACATGATGTAGGTGTCTATATTAGCCTACTATCAAAATGACTTTAAAAGTCTTATATAAGTGTTATAATGAAGGCAACACATGATGTAACTGTCTATATTAGCCTACTATCAAAATTACTTTAAAAGTCTTATATAAGTGTTATAATGAAGGCAACACATGATGTAAGTGTCTATATTAGCCTACTATCAAAATGACTTTAAAAGTCTTATATAAGTGTTATAATGAAGGCAACACATGATGTAAGTGTCTATATTAGCCTACTATCAAAATGACTTTAAAAGTCTTATATAAGTGTTATAATGAAGACAACACATGATGTAAGTGTCTATATTAGCTATATTAGCCTACTATCAAAATGACTTTAAAAGTCTTATATAAGTGTTATAATGAAGGCAACACATGATGTAAGTGTCTATATTAGCTATATTAGCCTACTATCAAAATGACTTTAAAAGTCTTAAATAAGTGTTATAATGAAGACAACACATGATGTAAGTGTCTATAATAGCTATATTAGCCTACTATCAAAATGACTTTAAAAGTCTTATATAAGTGTTATAATGAAGGCAACACATGATGTAGGTGTCTATATTAGCCTACTATCAAAATGACTTTAAAAGTCTTATATAAGTGTTATAATGAAGGCAACACATGATGTAACTGTCTATATTAGCCTACTATCAAAATTACTTTAAAAGTCTTATATAAGTGTTATAATGAAGGCAACACATGATGTAAGTGTCTATATTAGCCTACTATCAAAATGACTTTAAAAGTCTTATATAAGTGTTATAATGAAGGCAACACATGATGTAAGTGTCTATATTAGCCTAATATCAAAATGACTTTAAAAGTCTTATATAAGTGTTATAATGAAGACAACACATGATGTAAGTGTCTATATTAGCTATATTAGCCTACTATCAAAATGACTTTAAAAGTCTTATATAAGTGTTATAATGAAGGCAACACATGATGTAAGTGTCTATATTAGCTATATTAGCCTACTATCAAAATGACTTTAAAAGTCTTAAATAAGTGTTATAATGAAGACAACACATGATGTAAGTGTCTATAATAGCTATATTAGCCTACTATCAAAATGACTTTAAAAGTCTTATATAAGTGTTATAATGAAGGCAACACATGATGTAGGTGTCTATATTAGCCTACTATCAAAATGACTTTAAAAGTCTTATATAAGTGTTATAATGAAGGCAACACATGATGTAACTGTCTATATTAGCCTACTATCAAAATTACTTTAAAAGTCTTATATAAGTGTTATAATGAAGGCAACACATGATGTAAGTGTCTATATTAGCCTACTATCAAAATGACTTTAAAAGTCTTATATAAGTGTTATAATGAAGGCAACACATGATGTAAGTGTCTATATTAGCCTACTATCAAAATGACTTTAAAAGTCTTATATAAGTGTTATAATGAAGGCAACACATGATGTAAGTGTCTATATTAGCCTACTATCAAAATGACTTTAAAAGTCTTATATAAGTGTTATAATGAAGACAACACATGATGTAAGTGTCTATATTAGCTATATTAGCCTACTATCAAAATGACTTTAAAAGTCTTATATAAGTGTTATAATGAAGGCAACACATGATGTAAGTGTCTATATTAGCTATATTAGCCTACTATCAAAATGACTTTAAAAGTCTTAAATAAGTGTTATAATGAAGACAACACATGATGTAAGTGTCTATAATAGCTATATTAGCCTACTATCAAAATGACTTTAAAAGTCTTATATAAGTGTTATAATGAAGGCAACACATGATGTAGGTGTCTATATTAGCCTACTATCAAAATGACTTTAAAAGTCTTATATAAGTGTTATAATGAAGGCAACACATGATGTAACTGTCTATATTAGCCTACTATCAAAATTACTTTAAAAGTCTTATATAAGTGTTATAATGAAGGCAACACATGATGTAAGTGTCTATATTAGCCTACTATCAAAATGACTTTAAAAGTCTTATATAAGTGTTATAATGAAGGCAACACATGATGTAAGTGTCTATATTAGCCTACTATCAAAATGACTTTAAACGTCTTATAAAGTGTTATTATATATAGTTATATTTTGATATTTCAGCACGTACACAATGTTTACATCTATAGAAACAAAATATTGGTATAAGTACAACAATAATTCAGTGCACGTGTAGTTGCGTGTTAGATGGACTTTTTTTTCTCTCCATTTTGAGAAAAAGGTGACGGTGCAGAGCTTTGATCCCGTCCGTCCTCCACCTCCCTTATTATGAGTGTGATCAAAGGAGGAGAGGGACACATGATTAGGGACACATTCTCTGACAGGCGTGAAGGGCATCAACAAACTAAGTGGCACTTGACAATGACAACATTTTTTTGACTTTTTGACACTGAGAAAAAAATCTAGACTTTTTGACCAAAAAATTTCGACTTTTTGACACTGAGAAAAAAAAACAACTTTTTGACACTTGGAAAATATCCCGACTTTTTGAAACTTTGAAAAAAATCCAGACTTTGACAAAAAAAAATTCCGACTTTTTGACACTTAGAAAAAAATCCTGACTTTTTGACAAAAAAAAATTCAGACTTTTTGACACTTTGAAAAAAATCCAGACTTTTTGACAAAAAAATGTCCGACTTTTTGACCAAAAAATGTCCAACTTTTTGACCAAAAAATGTCCAACTTTATGACACTTTGAAAAAATCCAGATTTTTTTACACTTAGAAAAAATCCCGACTTTTTGACACTTTGAAAAAATTCAGACTTTTTGACAAAATGTTTTTGACTTTTTGACACTGAAAAAAAATCCCGACTTTTTGACAAGAAAATTTCGCTTTTTGACACTGAGAAAAAAATCTAGACTTTTTGACCAAAAAATTTCGACTTTTTGACACAGAAAAAAAAAACACTTTTTGACACTTGGAAAATATCCCGACTTTTTGAAACTTTGAAAAAATCCAGACTTTGACAAAAAAAAAATTCCGACTTTTTGACACTTAAAAAAAAATCCTGACTTTTTGACAAAAAAAAATTCAGACTTTTTGACACGGAAAATCCTGATTTTTTTTGACACAACAAATCCCGATTTTTTGACATTTAGAAAAAATCCCGACTTTTTGACACATAGAAAAAAATCCCTACTTTTTGACACTTAGAAACAAATCCCAATTTTTTGACACTTAGAAAAAATCCAGACTTTTTGACATTTTGACAAAAATCCAGACTTTTTGACACTTAGACAAAAAAATCCAGACTTTTTGACCAAAAAATGTCCGACTTTTTGACCAAAAAATGTCCGACTTTTTGACCAAAAAATTTCCGACTTTTTGACACTTAGAAAAAATCCCGACTTTTTGACAAAATGTTTTTGACATTTTGACACTGAAAAAAAATCCCGACTTTTTGACAAGAAAATTTCGATTTTTTTACACTGAGAAAAAATCCCGACTTTTTGACACTTACAAAAAATCAAGACTTTTTGACACTTACAAAAAATCCAGACTTTTTGACACTTTGAAAAAATCCAGACTTTGACAAAAAAAAAAATCCGACTTTTTGACACTTAGAAAAAAATCCTGACTTTTTGACAAAAAAAAATTCAGACTTTTTGACACGGAAAATCCTGATTTTTTTGACACTTACAACAAATCCCGATTTTTTGACACTTAGAAAAAATCCCGACTTTTTGACACTTAGAAAAAAATCCCTACTTTTTGACACTTAGAAAAAAATCCCGATTTTTTGACACTTAGAAAAAATCCTGACTTTTTGACATTTTGACAAAAATCCAGACTTTTTGACACTTAGACAAAAAAATCCAGACTTTTTGACCAAAAAATGTCCGACTTTTTGACCAAAAAATGTCCGACTTTTTACCAAAAAATGTCTGACTTTTTGACCAAAAAATGTCTGACTTTTTGACCAAAAAATGTCCGACTTTTTGACCAAAAAATGTCTGACTTTTTGACACTTAGAAAAAATGTCTGACTTTTTGACACTTGGAAAAAATCCCGACTTTTTGACACTTAGAAAAAATCCCGACTTTTTGCCAATTTTTTTTAGACTTTTTGACACTGAGAAAAAATCCAGACTTTTGACAAAAAAAATTCCGCCCTTTTCATACTTACAAAAAATCCCGATTTTTTGCACTTAGAAAAAATCCCGACTTTTTGACACTTAGAAAAAATCCCGACTTTTTGACTTTTTCAAAAAAATCCAGACTTTTTGACACTTTGAAAAAAATCCAGACTTTTTGACCAAAAAATGTCCGACTTTTTGACCAAAAAACGTCCGACTTTTTGACACTTTGAAAAAAATCCAGATTTTTTTACACTTAGAATAAATCCCGACTTTTTGACACTTTGAAAAAATTCAGACTTTTTGACAAAATGTTTTTGACTTTTTGACACTGAAAAAAAATCCCGACTTTTTGACACTTTGAAAAAATTCAGACTTTTTGACAAAATGTTTTTGACTTTTTGACACTGAAAAAAAATCCCGACTTTTTGACAAGAAAATTTCGATTTTTGACACTGAGAAAAAATCCCGACTTTTTGACACTTACAAAAAATCCAGAGTTTTTGACACTTTGAAAAAATCCAGACTTTGACAAAATAAAATTCCGATTTTTTGACACTTAGAAAAAAATCCTGACTTTTTGACAAAAAAAAAATTCAGAGTTTTTGACACGGAAAATCCCGATTTTTTTGACACTTAGAAAAAATCCCGACTTTTTGACACTTAGAAAAAATCCCTACTTTTTGACACTTAGAAAAAAAATCCAGATTTTTTGACACTTAGAAAAAATCCAGACTTTTTGACATTTTGACAAAAATCCAGACTTTTTGACACTTAGACAAAAAAATGTCCGACTTTTTGACCAAAAAATGTCCGACTTTTTGACCAAAAAATGTCAGACTTTTTGACCAAAAAATGTCCGACTTTTTGACACTTAGAAAAAATGTCTGACTTTTTGACACTTGGAAAAAATCCCGACTTTTTGACACTTAGAAAAAATCCCGACTTTTTGCCAATTTCTTTTAGACTTTTTGACACTGAGAAAAAATCCAGACTTTTTGACAAAAAAAATTCGCAGCACTGACACCTGTGTCTTCTTGTCCGACACACAAACCTGCAGGCGACACACGAGCTGGCTCTGTCATTGCTTACCTTTTAACCCACCTATTGTTTCCCCCTTTTTGGCACAATAGCCCACCGGGCTGCTGTTTGCACTCTGAAGCGTACGACATAAGAGAGGTAGGATATAAGGGTAAGCAGAAACATGAGGGGTAGAATATAAGGGTAAACAGAAACATGAGAGGTAGGATATAAGGGTAAGCAGAAACATGAGAGGTAGGATATAAGGGTAGGCAGAAACATGAGAGGTAGGATATAAGGGTAAGCGGAAAAATGAGAGGTAGGATATAAGGGTATGCAGAAACATGAGAGGTAGGATATAAGGGTAAACAGAAACATGAGAGGTAGGATATAAGGGTAGGTAGAAACATGAGAAGTAGGATATAAGGGTAAGCAGAAACATGAGAGGTAGGATATAAGGGTAGGTAGAAACATGAGAGGTAGGATATAAGGGTAGGCAGAAACATGAGAGGTAGGATATAAGGGTAGGCAGAAACATGAGAGGTAGGATATAAGGGTAGGCAGAAACATGAAAGGTAGGATATAAGGGTAGGCAGAAACATGAGAGGTAGTATATAAGGGTAGGCAGTAACATGAGAGGTAGGACATAAGGGTAGGTAGAAACATGAGAGGTAGGATATAAGGGTAGGCAGAAACATGAGAGGTAGAATATAAAGGTAGGCAGAAACATGAGAGGTAGGACATAAGGGTAGGCAGAAACATGAGAGGTAGGATATAAGGGTAAGCGGAAACATGAGAGGTAGGATATAAGGGTAGGCAGAAACATGAGAGGTAGGATATAAGGGTAAGCAGAAACATGAGAGGTAGGATATAAGGGTAGGTAGAAACATGAGAGGTAGGATATAAGGGTAAGCAGAAACATGAGAGGTAGGATATAAGGGTAAGTAGAAACATGAGAGGTAGGATATACCACACACGACTATCTGACTATGTGGGCCTCTCCTAGACTGAGACTATCTGACTATGTGAGCCTCTCCTAGACTGAGACTATCTGACTATGTGGGCCTCTCCTAGACTGAGACTATCTGACTATGTGGGCCTCTCCTAGACTGAGACTATCTGACTATGTGGGCCTCTCCTAGACTGAGACTATCTGACTATGTGGGCCTCTCCTAGACTGAGACTATCTGACTATGTGGGCCTCTCCTAGACTGAGACTATCTGCCTATGTGGGCCTCTCCTAGACTGAGACTATCTGACTATGTGGGCCTCTCCTAGACTGAGACTATCTGACTATGTGGGCCTCTCCTAGACTGAGACTATCTGACTATGTGGGCCTCTCCTAGACTGAGACTATCTGACTATGTGGGCCTCTCCTAGACTGAGACTATCTGACTATGTGGGCCTCTCCTAGACTGAGACTATCTGACTATGTGGGCCTCTCCTAGACTGAGACTATCTGACTATGTGGGCCTCCCCTAGACTGAGACTATCTGACTATGTGGGCCTCTCCTAGACTGAGACTATCTGACTATGTGGGCCTCTCCTAGACTGAGACTATCTGACTATGTGGGCCTCTCCTAGACTGAGACTATCTGACTATGTGGGCCTCTCCTAGACTGAGACTATCTGACTATGTGAGCCTCTCCTAGACTGAGACTATCTGACTATGTGGGCCTCTCCTAGACTGAGACTATCTGACTATGTGGGCCTCTCCTAGACTGAGACTATCTGACTATGTGGGCCTCTCCTAGACTGAGACTATCTGACTATGTGAGCCTCTCCGAGACTGAGACTATCTGACTATGTGGGCCTCTCCTAGACTGAGACTATCTGACTATGTGGGCCTCTCCTAGTCTGAGACTATCTGACTATGTGGGCCTCTCCTAGACTGAGACTATCTGACTATGTGAGCCTCTCCTAGACTGAGACTATCTGACTATGTGGGCCTCTCCTAGACTGAGACTATCTGACTATGTGAGCCTCTCCTAGACTGAGACTATCTGACTATGTGAGCCTCTCCTAGACTGAGACTATCTGACTATGTGGGCCTCTCCTAGACTGAGACTATCTGACTATGTGGGCCTCTCCCAGACTGAGACTATCTGACTATGTGGGCCTCTCCTGGACTGAGACTATCTGACTATGTGGGCCTCTACTAGACTGAGACTATCTGACTATGTGGGCCTCTCCTAGACTGAGACTATCTGACTATGTGGGCCTCTCCTAGACTGAGACTATCTGACTATGTGGGCCTCTCCTAGACTGAGACTATCTGACTATGTGGGCCTCTCCTAGACTGAGACTATCTGACTATGTGGGCCTCTCCTAGACTGAGACTATCTGACTATGTGAGCCTCTCCTAGACTGAGACTATCTGACTATGTGGGCCTCTCCTAATAATGAATGACATTTGTAACGCACTTTACATTTGTTAAAATCTCAAAGTGCTACAAAGTATAAAAAAATAAAAAATAAAAAGTAAAATTAATTTTTTTTTAAAAACAAATAAAAAATACAAAAAAAATGTTTATAAAAAAATAAAAAATAGAAAGTTAGAATATATAATAAAAAATTAAAATAGAAATGAAATCATAACACACACTAGATAAACATTAGATACAACAGAAAAAAGTTTTTTTTTTCTGCACCGTGACTATCAAAGGTTGTTTGTATTGGGTCATATAAGTAAATCATGTGCTTGCCATGATCATGTCATGGTCACTGACCTGAGTTCCTCGCATTGTCCACGACTGTGACCATGCCTGTTGACTTTTTGTGCTAGTTAAAAAAAAATTATGCATCATGACTAGGAAAGGTTGTTTGGATTGGGTGATATAAGTACATGATGTGCTTGGCATGGTCATTGATCTGAGTTCCTCACATTGTCCACGACTGTGTGACCATGCCTGTTGACTTTTTGTGCTAATTGAATTTTTTGACACTTAGAAAAAATCCAGACTTTTTGACAAAAAAAAAATCAGACTATTTGACACTTAGAAAAAAATCCTGACTTTTTGACAAAAACAATCCCGATTTTTTGACACTTAGAACAAATCCTGATTTTTTGACACTTTGAAAAAATTCAGACTTTTTGACAACATTTTTCTGACTTTTTGACACTGAGAAAAAATCTAGACTTTTTGACCAAAAAATTTCGACTTTTTGACACTGAGAAAAAAAAAACGACTTTTTTTTTTTCTGCACCATGACTAGCAAAGGTTGTTTGGATTGGGTCATCTGTTGACTTTTTGTGTTAGTTGAAATTTTTTTTTCTGCACCATGACTAGGAAAGGTTGTTTGGATTGGGTCATTTAAGTAAATTATGTGCTTGTTATGGTCATGTCATGGTCACTGACCTGAGTTCCTCACATTGTCCATGACTGTGACCATGCCTGTTGACTTTTTGTGCTGGTTTAATTTTTTTTTTTTCGGCACCATGACGAGGAAAGGTTGTCTGGATTGGGTCATTTAAGTGCATGATGTGCTTGTCATAATCACTGGCCTGAGTTCCTCACATTGTCCACAAGATGGTGACAATCAGCCACCTGTCAGACTCCTGGGTATATCAATTTAACATGAAAGCACGGCCAGGTTGCTTATTGAAATTGAACTAGTGCCATCGTTAAGCAATTAAGGATAAAGATCATACATCAAGACAGAAAAAACAAACTGAAATTTAGCAAAAAAAGGAAGAGAGTTAAGAGATTTAATTTGGCCACAATTAGCATTTTCATGTCCATTTGTTATCTTGCCAGCAGCTAATGATAACATCTGCCACTGCTGCCTTCTCGTCTGCCACTGCTGCCTTCTCGTCTGCCCGTGTTTACAGATGTGTGACTGGGCCTTTCCCGTGCACGCCCACAGCCCCACTACTGTTTGCTCCCAATGTGGAGTCCACATGTCCGCCAGCCTGCAGGTCTTTGGTACACTTGAACGTGTCAACGGACGCTCGGTTTGGATTATTTTTGATATAGTTTTATGTAGTGTAGGACATCCTTCCTACTCCTAACTTCTGCTAGTCCAACAACTGCCAAGGTGCCTTAAAAAATAGGTTTCATAATAAATAGGTTTGACTTTTTGACACTTTGAAAAAAAAATCCCGATTTTTTTGACGAAAAAATGTCCGACTTTTTGACTCTTAGAAAAAAATCTCGATTTTTTGACACTTTGAAAAAAATCCAGACCTTTTTACTAAAAAATGTCCGACTTTTTGACACTTAGAAAAAAATCCAGATTTTTTGATACTTAGAAAAAATCCCAACTTTTTCACGCTTACAAAAATTCCCAATTTTTTGACAAAAAAGTGTCCGACTTTTTGACACTTAGAAAAAATCCCGACTTTTTGACACTTAGAAAAAATCCAGACTTTTTGACACTTAGAAAAAAATCCAGATTTTTTTACACTTTGAAAAAATCCAGACTTTTTGACACTTTGAAAAAATTCCAGTCTTTTTAACCAAAAAATGTCTGACTTTTTGACACTTCAAAAAAAAATCCAGATTTTTTGACACTTGGAACAAATCCAGATTTTTTGACTCATTGAAAAAATTCCGATTTTTTGACAAAAATGTTTTGACTTTTTGACACTGAGAAAAAATCCCGACTTTTTGACAAAAAAATGTTGACTTTTTGACACTTGGAAAAAAATCCAGACTTTTTGACTAAAAAATTTCCGACTTTTTGACACTTAGAAAAAATCCCGATGTTTTGACTCTTAGAAAAAATCCAGACTTTTTGACATTTTGACAAAAATCCAGACTTTTTACCAAAAAATGTCCGACTTTTTGACCAAAAAATGTCAGACTTTTTGACTAAAAAATGTCCGACTCTTTGACCAAAAAATGTCCGACTCTTTGACCAAAAAATGTCCGACTTTTTGACCAAAAAATGTCAGACTTTTTGACACTTCGAAAAAAATCCAGATTTTTTTACACTTATAAAAAATCCTGACTTTTTGACACTTTGAAAAAATTCAGATTTTTTGACACTTCGAAAAAATCAAGATTTTTTGACACTTCGAAAAAAATCCAGATTTTTTTACACTTATAAAAAATCCTGACTTTTTGACACTTTGAAAAAATTCAGATTTTTTGACAATTTTTTTTGGACTTTTTGACACTGAGAAAAAATCCAGATTTTTTGACAAAAATATTTCGACTTTTTGACACTGGGAAAAAATCCCGACTTTTTGACACTTAGAAAAAATCCAGACTTTTTGACACATTGAAAAAATCCAGACTTTTTGACAAAAAAAAAATCAGACTATTTTACACTTAGAAAAAAATCCTGACTTTTTGACAAAACAATCCCGATTTTTTGACACTTAGAACAAATCCTGATTTTTTGACACTTTGAAAAAATTCAGACTTTCTGACAACCTTTTTTTTTACTTTTTGACACTGAGAAAAAATCTAGACTTTTTGACCAAAAAATTTCGACTTTTTGACATTGAGAAAAAAAAAACACTTTTTGACACTTGGAAAATATCCCAACTTTTTGACACTTTGAAAAAATCCAGACTTTATGACAAAAAAAATTCCGCCCTTTTCATACTTACAAAAAAATCCAGATTTTTTGCACTTAGAAAAAATCCCGACTTTTTGACACTTATAAAAAATCCCGACTTTTTGACTTTTTCAAAACAATCCCGACTTTTTGACTTTTTCAAAAAAATCCAGACTTTTTGACACTTAGAAAAAATCCAGACTTTTTGACACTTAGAAAAAATCCAGACTTTTTGACCAAAAAATGTCAGACTTTTTGACACTTTGAAAAAATCCAGATTTTTTTACACTTAGAAAAAAATACCGACTTTTTGACACTTTGAAAAAATTCAGACTTTTTGACAAAATGTTTTTGACTTTTTCACACTCAGAAAAAATCCCGACTTTTTGACAAAAAAAATTCGATTTTTGACACTGAGAAAAAATCCCGACTTTTTGACACTTACAAAAAATCCCGACTTTTTGACACTTTGAAAAAATCCAGACTTTGACAAAAAAAATTCTGACTTTTTGACACTTAGAAAAAAATCCTGACTTTTTGACAAAACAAATTCAGACTTTTTGACACCGAAAATCCGGATTTTTTGACACTTACAACAAATCCCGATTTTTTGACACTTAGAAAAAATCCCGACTTTTTGACACTTAGAAAAAAAATCCCGATTTTTTGACACTTAGAAAAAATCCTGACTTTTTGACATTTAGAAAAAATCCCGATTTTTTGACTTTTTCAAAAAAATCCAGACTTTTTGACACTTAGAAAAAAATCCAGACTTTTTGACCAAAGAATGTCCGACTTTTTGACCAAAAAATGTCCAACCTTTTGACCAAAAAATGTCAGACTTTTTGACACTTTGAAAAAATCCAGATTTTTTTACACTTAGAAAAAATCCCGACTTTGACACTTTGAAAAAATTCAGACTTTTTGACAAAATGTTTTTGACTTTTTGACACTGAGAAAAAATCCCGACTTTTTGACAAGAAAATTTCGATTTTTGACACTGAGAAAAAAATCCCGACTTTTTGACACTTACAAAAAATCCCGACTTTTTGACACTTTGAAAAAATCCAGACTTTGACAAAAAAAATTCTGACTTTTTGACACTTAGAAAAAAATCCTGACTTTTTGACAAAACAAATTCAGACTTTTTGACACCGAAAATCCGGATTTTTTGACACTTACAACAAATCCCGATTTTTTGACACTTAGAAAAAATCCCGACTTTTTGACACTTAGAAAAAAAAATCCCGATTTTTTTGACACTTAGAAAAAATCCTGACTTTTTGACATTTTGACAAAAATCCAGACTTTTTGACACTTAGACAAAAAAAATGTCCGACTTTTTGACCAAAAAATGTCCGACTTTTTACCAAAAAAAGTCTGACTTTTTGACCAAAAAATGTCTGACTTTTTGACCAAAAAATGTCTGACTTTTTGACCAAAAAATGTCCTACTTTTTGACACTTAGAAAAAATGTCTGACTTTTTGACACTTAGAAAAAATCTCGACTTTTTGACACTTAGAAAAAATCCCAACTTTTTGACAATTTTTTTTTAGACTTTTTGACACTTAGAAAAAATCCAGACTTTTTGACACTTTGAAAAAATCCAGACTTTTTGACACTTAGAAAAAAATCCAGACTTTTTGACAAAAAAAATTCAGACTTTTTGACACTCAGGAAAAATCCTGGCTTTTTGACACTTTTGGTACCAATACTGGTACCAAAATATTGGTATTGGGACAACACTCTGTCCTACACAAAGTATATTTGCAGTCATATCATTTTCTTTTTGTCACTTAAAAAAATGACCTCTGTGTCCTCACTTGTTGTTTTGACCGACAATGAGAGTTTCAAACCCCTTTTTTTTTTACAGAATGATTATTTGTATTTGTCCTCATCAATTCTTGGAATGATCTCCATAAACATTTGGTTCCAGTACAGCTGGTGTTTTGTCAGCTACTGGGAAGCGAGCGAGGGGCAGGCAGCACTAATCCAGCAGACCTCACTGATGTGACGCAGGAACAACACCACTATTTCAGTCCTGCATTGTGTGTCACTCACTAGCAGTGTGTGTGTGTGTGTGTGTGTGTGTTTCCTTCCTCGCAACACGTGTCTGTAAAACTCCCTTTCATAACACACACACACACGCAGAGAGACGGGGAAATGTTTGGAAGGCATGGCAACCCCATTTCCAAGATGGAATAAAAGGCTGGCAGCAGTTGCATTGAGGACTGCGCTGCTCCTTTTTCCTGTAACTGGAGAGCACTTTGTGAGGACTGGCAGCGCTCCGGACTTTTGCACCACGAAAAAGAAAAGTGGATTTGAATGAGTAGCGCAGCAGACAAGCTGGCCATCTGCTCCTCATAAACCTGATTTACAACACGCACGGGTTATCTCCTGCACGCTGCCTTCAGGTGGAGCCCATCAGACGCCACAAACACTTGCGTTGACCCACAACTTAGTCGTGAAAAGACATGCAGTCTGGGAACATGCAGCAAATTATGAGTGTGTGGGAGAGAAAAACGTTTCAGTTGTTTATGTGAGAGCATTTCAGTAGTGTATGTGAGAGGTCATTCTGAATTATGTCCCTAACGGCCCCTCATAGGAAATGTTGATTCTCGCTCATCGAGACTGTTGCTTATTTCTATCACGTCATCAGCTTAGACACGACCTAAAATGTTCATTCACGCTCATCGAGACTGTTGCTTATTTCTATCACGTCATCAGCTTAGACACGACCTAAAATGTTGTCAAACGGCATTATTTTTTTGCATAAAAATTTTAATTATTTTTTGTGTTTCTTAGTTACTTTTTTTAGATGTCGCCACAGAATAAATTTCAGACTATTGCTTATTTATATCACGTCATTAGCTAAGACACGACTGGCTCGTGTCAGGAACTTAAAATGTTGTCAAACGGCATTTTTTTTTTTTGCATAAAAATGAAAATTATTTTTTGGCTTTTTTGTGTATTTTTAATTTTTTTAGTTTTTTTTTTTTAGATGTTACCACTACGGTTGCAAAGGGGTGGAAAGTTTCCGGTAAATTTCCAGAAACTTTCCGGAAATTTACCACGGGAAGTTAAGCTCGGGAAATATTGACCATTTTTTGATTATTCAAAGTTGGACACGGTCCATGGGAATATATGGGAATGAATGGGAATATATGGGAATTAATGGGAATATATGGGAATGAATGGGAATATATGGGAATTAATGGGAATATATTGTAGCTGAGATAGGCTCCAGCGCCCCCCGCCACCCCAAAGGGAATAAGCGGTAGAAAATGGATGGATGGATGGATGGATGTATGGGAATGAATGGGAATATATGGGAATGAATGGGAATATATGGGAATGAATGGGAATATATGGGAATGAATGGGAATATATGGGAATTAATGGGAATATATGGGAATGAATGGGAATATATGGGAATTAATGGGAATATATGGGAATGAATGGGAATATATGGGAATTAATGGGAATATAAGGGAATGAATGGGAATATATGGGAATTAATGGGAATATATGGGAATTACAATTATTATATATTATTGGGCATTATTTGGGGGGGGCGGGGGGGGGTTAGGTTTTTTAGATGGTAAATTTCCGAAAACTTCCCGGAAATTTATCACGGGAAGTTTGGAAATATTTACCATTTTTTGATTATTTAAAGTTGGACACGGTCCATGGGAATGAATGAGAATATATGGGAATGAATGGGAATATATGGGAATGAATGGGAATATATGGGAATGAATGGGAATATATGGGAATGAATGGGAATATATGGGAATGAATGGGAATATATGGGAATGAATGGGAATGAATGGGAATATATGGGAATGAATGGAAATATATGGGAATAAATGGGAATATATGGGAATGAATGGGAATATATGGGAATGAATGGGAATGTATGGGAATGAATGGGAATGAATGGGAATATATGGGAATGAATGGGAATATATGGGAATTAATGGGAATATATGGGAATTAATGGGAATATATGGGAATTACAATTATTATATATTATTGGGCACTTGTCTATATGCTGAATAGGTTGAATATAGGTTGAAATTCTACTGAATTTGCATTAAATCAGGTTATTTGAGCTAATAATCATGCTGCAAGATCTAGCATGTTGCATTCAATGTTTATTCCCATTCATTTCCCATTAATTTCTGTTAATTCCCATATGTTCCCGTTAATTCCCGGAATTTTGCAACCCTAGTCACCACAGAAGAAATTTCAGACTGTTGCTTATTTCTACCACGTCATCAGCTAAGACACGACTGGCTCGTGTCAGGAACCTAAAATGTTGTCAAACGGCATTTTTTTTTTTGCATAAAAATGAAAACTATTTTTTCGCTTTTTTGGGTTTTTTTTTTTAGGTTTTTTTAAATGGTAAATTTCCGAAAACTTTCCGGAAATTTATCACGGGAAGTTTGGAAATATTGACCATTTTTTGATTATTTAAAGTTGGACACGGTCCATGGGAATGAATGAGAATATATGGGAATGAATGGGAATATATGGGAATGAATGGGAATATATGGGAATTAATGGGAATATATGGGAATTAATGGGAATTAATGGGAATTAATGGGAATGAATGGGAATATATGGGAATGAATGGGAATGAATGGGAATATATGGGAATGAATGTGAATATATGGGAATGAATGGGAATATATGGGAATTAATGGGAATATATGGGAATTCATGGGAATTAATGGGAATATATGGGAATACATGGGAATGAATGGGAATTAATGGGAATATATGGGAATGAATGGGAATGAATGGGAATATATGGGATTTAATGGGAATATATGGGAATGAATGGGAATATATGGGAATTAATGGGAATATATGGGAATGAATGGGAATATAAGGGAATGAATGGGAATATATGGGAATTAATGGGAATATATGGGAATATATGGGAATTACAATTATTATATATTATTGGGCATTATTTGGGGGGGGGGGGTTTAGGTTTTTTAGATGGTAAATTTCCGAAAACTTTCCGGAAATTTATCACGGGAAGTTTGGAAATATTGACCATTTTTTGATTATTTAAAGTTGGACACGGTCCATGGGAATGAATGGGAATATATGGGAATGAATGGGAATATATGGGAATGAATGGGAATATATGGGAATGAATGGGAATATATGGGAATGAATGGGAATATATGGGAATGAATGGGAATATATGGGAATTACAATTATTATATATTATTGGGCACTTGTCTATATGCCGAATAGGTTGAATATAGGTTGAAATTCTACTGAATTTGCATTAAATCAGGTTATTTGAGCTAATAATCATGCTGCAAGATCTAGCATGTTGCATTCAATGTTTATTCCCATTCATTTCCCATTAATTCCTGTTAATTCCCGTTAATTTCCATGGAAAGTTTCCAACTTTGAACATTCCCGGAATTTTGCAACCCTAGTCACCACAGAAGAAATTTCAGACTGTTGCTTATTTCTACCACGTCATCAGCTAAGACACGACTGGCTCGTGTCAGGAACCTAAAATGTTGTCAAACGGCATTTTTATTTGCATAAAAATGAAAACTATTTTTTGGCTTTTTTGGAGGTTTTTGGGGGGTTTTTTTTAGGTTTTTTTAAATGTTAAATTTCCGAAAACTTTCCGAAAATTTATCACGGGAAGTTTGGAAATATTGACCATTTTTTGATTATTTAAAGTTGGACACGGTCCATGGGAATGAATGAGAATATATGGGAATGAATGGGAATATATGGGAATTAATGGGAATATATGGGAATTAATGGGAATATATGGGAATTAATGGGAATATATGGGAATGAATGGGAATATATGGGAATATATTGGAATGAATGGGAATTAATGGGAATATATGGGAATGAATGGGAATATATGGGAATGAATGGGAATATATGGGAATGAATGGGAATTAATGGGAATGAATGGGGAATTACAATTATTATATATTATTGGGCACTTGTCTATATGCTGAATAGGTTGAATATAGGTTGAAATTCTACTGAATTTGCATTAAATCAGGTTATTTGAGCTAATAATCATGCTGCAAGATCTAGCATGTTGCATCCAATGTTTATTCCCATTCATTTCCCATTAATTTCTGTTAATTCCCATATGTTCCCGTTAATTCCCGGAATTTTGCAACCCTAGTCACCACAGAAGAAATTTCAGACTTGCTTATTTCTACCACGTCATCAGCTAAGACACGACTGGCTCGTGTCAGGAACCTAAAATGTTGTCAAACGGCATTTTTTTTTTTGCATAAAAATGAAAACTATTTTTTCGCTTTTTTGGTTTTTTTTTTTTAGGTTTTTTTAAATGGTAAATTTCCGAAAACTTTCCGGAAATTTATCACGGGAAGTTTGGAAATATTGACCATTTTTTGATTATTTAAAGTTGGACACGGTCCATGGGAATGAATGAGAATATATGGGAATGAATGGGAATATATGGGAATGAATGGGAATATATGGGAATTAATGGGAATATATGGGAATTAATGGGAATTAATGGGAATTAATGGGAATGAATGGGAATATATGGGAATGAATGGGAATGAATGGGAATATATGGGAATGAATGTGAATATATGGGAATGAATGGGAATATATGGGAATTAATGGGAATATATGGGAATTCATGGGAATTAATGGGAATATATGGGAATACATGGGAATGAATGGGAATTAATGGGAATATATGGGAATGAATGGGAATGAATGGGAATATATGGGATTTAATGGGAATATATGGGAATGAATGGGAATATATGGGAATTAATGGGAATATATGGGAATGAATGGGAATATAAGGGAATGAATGGGAATATATGGGAATTAATGGGAATATATGGGAATATATGGGAATTACAATTATTATATATTATTGGGCATTATTTGGGGGGGGGGGGTTTAGGTTTTTTAGATGGTAAATTTCCGAAAACTTTCCGGAAATTTATCACGGGAAGTTTGGAAATATTGACCATTTTTTGATTATTTAAAGTTGGACACGGTCCATGGGAATGAATGGGAATATATGGGAATGAATGGGAATATATGGGAATGAATGGGAATATATGGGAATGAATGGGAATATATGGGAATGAATGGGAATATATGGGAATTACAATTATTATATATTATTGGGCACTTGTCTATATGCTGAATAGGTTGAATATAGGTTGAAATTCTACTGAATTTGCATTAAATCAGGTTATTTGAGCTAATAATCATGCTGCAAGATCTAGCATGTTGCATTCAATGTTTATTCCCATTCATTTCCCATTAATTCCTGTTAATTCCCGTTAATTTCCATGGAAAGTTTCCAACTTTGAACATTCCCGGAATTTTGCAACCCTAGTCACCACAGAAGAAATTTCAGACTGTTGCTTATTTCTACCACGTCATCAGCTAAGACACGACTGGCTCGTGTCAGGAACCTAAAATGTTGTCAAACGGCATTTGTTTTTGCATAAAAATGAAAACTATTTTTTGGCTTTTTTGTTTGGTTTTTTTTAGGTTTTTTTAGATGGTAAATTTCCGAAAACTTCCCGGAAATTTATCACGGGAAGTTTGGAAATATTGACCAACTTTTGATTATTTAAAGTTGGACACGGTCCATGGGAATGAATGGGAATATATGGGAATGAATGGGAATATATGGGAATGAATGGGAATATATGGGAATGAATGGGAATATATGGGAATGAATGGGAATATATGGGAATGAATGGGAATATATGGGAATGAATGGGAATATATTGGAATGAATGGGAATTAATGGGAATATATGGGAATGAATGGGAATATATGGGAATGAATGGGAATATATGGGAATGAATGGGAATTAATGGGAATGAATGGGAATATATGGGAATTAATGAGAATATATGGGAATGAATGGGAATATATGGGAATGAATGGGAATATATGGGAATTAATGGGAATGAATGGGAATATATGGGAATGAATGGGAATATATGGGAATGAATGGGAATATATGGGAATGAATGGGAATATATGGGAATTAATGGGAATTAATGGGAATGAATGGGAATTAATGGGAATATATGGGAATTAATGGGAATATATGGGAATGAATGGGAATATATGGGAATGAATGGGAATGAATGGGAATGAATGGGAATATATTGGAATGAATGGGAATTAATGGGAATATATGGGAATGAATGGGAATATATGGGAATGAATGGGAATATATGGGAATGAATGGGAATGAATGAGAATATATGGGAATGAATGGGAATATATGGGAATGAATGGGAATATATGGGAATGAATGGGAATATATGGGAATTAATGGGAATATATGGGAATGAATGAGAATATATGGGAATGAATGGGAATATATGGGAATGAATGGGAATATATGGGAATTAATGTGAATATATGGGAATTAATGGGAATATTTGGGAATTAATGGGAATATATGGGAATTAATGGGAATATTTGGGAATTAATGGGAATATATGGGAATGAATGGGAATATATGGGAATGAATGGGAATATATGGGAATTAATGGGAATATATGGGAATGAATGGGGAATTACAATTATTATATATTATTGGGCACTTGTCTATATGCTGAATAGGTTGAATATAGGTTGAAATTCTACTGAATTTGCATTAAATCAGGTTATTTGAGCTAATAATCATGCTGCAAGATCTAGCATGTTGCATTCAATGTTTATTCCCATTCATTTCCCATTAATTTCTGTTAATTCCCATATATTCCCGTTAATTCCCGGAATTTTGCAACCCTAAAGAAATTTCAGACTGTTGCTTATTTCTACCACGTCATCAGCTAAGACACGACTGGCTCGTGTCAGGAACCTAAAATGTTGTCAAACGGCATTTGTTTTGCATAAAAATTAAACATTTTTTTTGCTTTTTTTTTTTAATTAAAAAAAAATAAATAAAACCGATCCGCCTGTCGATCTCACCATCCACTCTTCCCTCACTCGTGGACAAGACTCCCAGGTACTTGAACTCCTCCACTTGGGGCAGGGTCTCTTCCTCGCACCTGGAGATGGCACTCCACCCCTTTTCCAGACGAGAACCGTGGACTCGGAAGATGCGAGGCGAAATTGCCCTGCGCCGGATTGTTGTCATGCCGACGCACCCTTCTCCGTGTGCCAAGTCCTCAGAGACTTTTCCACTCTTGGCCGGCTGGCAGCCCGACAAAAGGCATCATTAGGGCGCATTTATAAGGATGTAAATCACGCAGGCAGCCAAGGGGGAGGGGATGGCATTCATGGTAACCGTGGCGACAAAGTGTTGGGTTGCACTCTGTCAACTCGGGAGTGCGGACTAGTCAATCAGTGACATGTGACACTGCAGGCCACCTGTCCACTGCGCTAAGTGTACACACACACGTACACGTACACGTACATGTACGTGTACGTGTACGTGTACGTGTACGTGTACATTTAGACGTACATGTGCATGCAGAATCATTCCCTTGTCTGAAGGAGCTTGTTTTCATATCATCTTCATTTTCTGATAATTCCGTGAATAATGCAGGACTTTTGTTGAAAACACCAGCATTCTTTGAAGGAATTTTAGCTCGTTTATCTCGTTAAAAGTTCAACCCTGTTAAAGTAATATGACTACAGAAATAATTACACGTACACTACAGGCCAAAAGTCTGGACACACCTTCTCATTTCAACACCTTTTTTTAAATTTTCATGACTATTTAGTAGATTGTCACTAAAGGCATCACAACTATGACACCTGTGAAGTGAAAAAACACTTCTTGAAGCCCATGGAGAGAATGCCCAGAGTGTGCAAAGCAGTAATCGGAGCAAAGGGTGGCTATTTTGAAGAAACTAGAATATAAAACATTTTTTTCAGTTATTTCACCTTTTTTGTGTTAAGTCCATAACTCCACATGTGTTCTTTCGTAGTTTTGATGTGACTATCTACAATGTAAATAGTCATGGAAATAAAGAAAATGAATACATGAATGAGTAAATAGTCAAATAAGTGTGTGGGAAAGTTCAACTCCGACCTTTTAACTTCCGTGACGACCTCTGTCAAGCAGCTAAGAGAGTGTTTTGCATTTTTCCCATCATGCCTTGCAATGGGTTTAATTCCCAAAATTTTTTTTTAGGGTGATGGGACTTTTTTTTTTTTTTTTAAATAATATCCACAAAGTTCTGTAAGGAGGTTGTGTTACGTGTGACCATGTGTGTTGACTTTTTGTGCTCGTTGAATTATTTTTCCTGCACCATGACTAGGAAAGGTGGTTTGGTTTGGGTCATATAAGTACATGATGGTCACATCATGGTCACTGACCTGAGTTCCTCACATTGTCCATGATTTTGACCATAGCTGTTGACTTTTTGTGCTAGTTGAATTTTTTTTTTTTCCTGAACCATGGTGGTTTGGTTTGGGTCATATAAGTACATAATGTGCTTGTCATGGTCACTGACATGAGTTCCTCACATTGTCCACAACAGTGAACATGCCTATTGACTTTTTGTGCTGGTTGAATTTTTTTTTCCTGCACCATGACTAGGAAAGGTTGTTTGGTTTGGGTCATAGAAGTACATGATGTGCTTTTCATGGTCACATCATGGTCACTGACCTGAGTTCCTCACATTGTCCATGATTTTGACCATGCCTGTTGACTTTTTGTGCTGGTTGAATTTTTTTCCCCCTGCACCATGACTAGGAAAGGTGGTTTGGATTGGGTCATACAAGTACATGATGTGCTTTTCATAGTCACTGAACTGAGTTCCTCACATTGTCCATGATTGTGACCATGCCTGTTGACGTTTTGTGCTGGTTGAATTTTTTTTTTTCCTGCACCATGACTAGGAAAGGTGGTTTGGATTGGGTCATACAGGTACATGATGTGCTTGTCATCGTCACTGAACTGAGTTCCTCACATTGTCCATGATTGTGACCATGCCTGTTGACGTTTTGTGCTAGTTGAATTTTTTTTTTTCCTGCACCATGACTAGGAAAGGTGGTTTGGATTGGGTCATACAGGTACATGATGTGCTTGTCATAGTCACTGAACTGAGTTCCTCACATTGTCCATGATTGTGACCATGCCTGTTGACTTTTTGTGCTAGTTGAATTTTTTTTTCCCCTGCACCATAACTAGGAAAGGTGGTTTGGATTGGGTCATACAAGTTCATGATGTGCTTGTCATAGTCACTGAACTGAGTTCCTCACATTGTCCATGATTGTGACCATGCCTGTTGACGTTTTGTGCTAGTTGAATTTTTTTTTTCCTGCACCATGACTAGGAAAGGTGGTTTTGGATTGGGTCATACAGGTACATGATGTGCTCGTCATAGTCACTGGACTGAGTTCCTCACATTGTCCATGATTGTGACCATGCCTGTTGAAGTTTTGTGCTAGTTGAATTTTTTTTTTCCTGCACCATGACTAGGAAAGGTGGTTTGGATTGGGTCATACAAGTACATGATGTGCTTGTCATAGTCACTGAACTGAGTTCCTCACATTGTCCATGATTGTGACCATGCCTGTTGACGTTTTGTGCTTGTTGAATTTTTTTTTTCCTGCACCATGACTAGGAAAGGTTGTTTGGTTTGGGTCAATACAAGCGGCCCCTCTGAAGGCAGCCATAACCTCCATGTGGCCCTCCATGAAAAGCAGTTTGACATCCCTGCTCCAGACGTAGTAGCCACGGCTTCACCACGTTCCTCCCGGCGGTCCCCGGTCCACCAGCTGGACGCCAACGCCACGCAGCGCCTTAAAAGGCAACGAGAAGGAAAAGGAGGTCGCCCTCCTGACCTCGTCTGAAGTCCTTGAAGGGGAAGTTCACCAGCGTTTCGCTGACAAAGTCAAACAAGAGTTTGCTTTGAAAACACAGACAATGTTTTCTCACGTGTCACGGAGGCCGTCCCGGGTGTTGTTGATTTGTGGCAGGCAGCCTTTCCTGTCCTCTCTCCTCCTCCTACAATGCTGCCTATTTATAGTCCCTTATTAGCGCTCTCCCTGCCTTCAATTGTCATTTCCTGCCAGGGGGGAAACGCGTGTGTGTGTGTTTATTTGTGAGCTCCTACGGGATAAGATGGCCACGCCGCTGTTTTGTTGCAGGTCTTCCAGTTTTATAAGACTGCATACGTGACATCTGACCGACTTTCCACACCTGTGTGCATAAGCCAGGTGTGTCCAAAGTGTGGCCCGGGCGCCAATTGTGGCCAGCAGCTAAGATTTTAATGGCCCGTCGGTACTATTTCAAAAATAAAACACATTAAAAAGTGTAATAAAAGAGCAAACAGGTGAAATGTGACAAGAAAAACTTGTTATGTTGACTTTAATGCCACAAATCTGCCATTCAGGATGTTTTTAGGGCCCGCATGGCCCATTGTATAAGGACTCCCAAAGGGAGTCCGTATGCAATGGGACATAAGGACCTATTGAATTTGTAAGGTTTTATTAGGGCCCGCATGGCCCATTGTATAAGGACTCCCAAAGGGAGTCCTTATACAACTTTGCGCTGTAATTTGACCCCCTTAGCATGCTTCAAAACTCACCAAATTTTTAGGGCCCGCATGGCCCATTGTATAAGGACTCCCAAAGGGAGTCCTTATGCAATGGGACATAAGGACTTATTGAATTTGTAAGGTTTTATTATTATTATTATTCTTCCGCAACTTTGCGCTGTAATTTGACCCCCTTAGCATGCTTCAAAACTCACCAAATTTTTAGGGCCCGCATGGCCCATTGCATAAGGACTCCCAAAGGGAGTCCTTATGCAATGGGACATAAGGACCTATTGAATTTGTAAGGTTTTATTATTATTATTCTTCCGCAAATTTGCGCTGTAATTTGACCCCCTTAGCATGCTTCAAAACTCACCAAATTTTTAGGGCCCGCATGGCCCATTGCATAAGGACTCCCAAAGGGAGTCCTTATGCAATGGGCCATAAGGACCTATTGAATTTGTAAGGTTTTATTATTATTATTCTTCCGCAACTTTGCGCTGTAATTTGACCCCCTTAGCATGCTTCAAAACTCACCAAATTTTACACACACATCAGTAATATACGGCAAAAACCAAACCCCAAAACTCAAAATTGCGCTCTAGCGCCCCCTAGAAAGAAAACTGCTTCTAACTCCCAGTACGAATGTTGTAGAGACATGAAACAAAAAACCTCTATGTAGGTCTTACTTAGACCTACATTTCATTAATTAATTTCCTCGGGCAAAAATCAACAAGAAGTTGGCAATTCCCCCTTCAAGACAAAAAAGTACTAAAAACAGTAACTTTTGCCTCTTTGAGCTGTATTTTCACCCTCTTAACACGCTTCAAAACTCACCAAACTGAACACACACATCAGGACTGGCAAAAATTGCGATCTAATAAAAAAAACCTAACCCCAAATCTCAAAATTGCGCTCTACTGCAATTTTTTAATAAAACGCCAAAAAAACTGCTCCTCGGAAGAAAAAAATGACAAAACTGCCTGTAACTCCCACTGGGAAGGTCGGAGAGACATGAAACAAAAAACCTCTATGTAGGTCTCACTTAGACCTACATTTCATAAATTGACAACCCCCAGCAAAAATCAACAGGAAGTTTGCTATTCCCCCTTCAAAACAATTTTTTTTTTATAAACCGGTCACTTCTCTTCAAACATTATCTCCTCTGAGCGCGTTTGTCGTATCAGCTTCAAAATAACACAGGAGAGAGATTGAACCCTTCCAGATAAAAGTTATCGAAATAATTTTTCTAACTGCTCCGGTTTTGATTTTATGAGCCTTCAAAGAACCGCTGTGCTGATGCTGCTGCGCTGCTGTTTTTTTAAGATGGCTGCAGACGTTGATTTAAGCGCTGAAAAAAAAAAGTATGACTTTGTGGGGGGGCGTGGCCTGCGGGCCTGCGGAGAAGCGGGGCGTGTCAGAGCAAGACCTCCACAGACTTATTTCTAACACTTTAATGAGGAATCTTTTTTGTGGGATTTTTCTTTTTCAAATACTGTCCTCACTTAAAAAAAAAATTAAAAAAAATAAAATCAACACAACAACACCCAGCAATGTGTTTGGAGGAGAAAAGGTGAGGCCTCCTCTTTTACTTTTTCAGACCAGACCACATTTGCCCTAATCTGATTTTGAAAATGAAAAATATCCAAATGGCTTTCATTTGTCAGCGTGAGATCCTCTGTGGGGAAAGTCTGGACACCCCTGGTGTGTACTGGTGTGTACTGGTGGGTACTGGTGGGTACTGGTGTGTACTGGTGAGTACTGGTGGGTACTGGTGGGTACTGGTGTGTACTGGTGTGTACTGGTGGGTACTGGTGTGTAATGGTGGGTACTGGTGGGTACTGGTGTGTACTGTGTGTAATGGTGGGTACTAGTTTGTACTGGTGTGTACTGGTGGGTACTGGTGTGTACTGGTGTGTACTGGTGGGTACTGGTGAGTACTGGTGTGTACTGGTGGGTACTGGTGTGTACTGGTGGGTACTGGTGGGTGCTGGTGTGTACTGGTGGGTACTGCTTTGTACTGGTGGGTACTGGTGGGTACTGGTTGGTACTGATGTGTAATAATGGGTAATGGTGGATACTGCTGTGTACTGGTGTGTAATGGTGGGTACTGGTGTGTACTGGTGTGTACTGGTGGGTACTGGTGAGTACTGGTGTGTACTGGTGGGTACTGGTGTGTACTGGTGTGCACTGGTGGGTAATGGTGTGTAATGGTGGGTACTGGTGGGTACTGGTGTGTACTGGTGTGTAATGGTGGGTACTGCTGTGTACTGGTGGGTACTGGTGTGTAATGGTGGCTACTGGTGGGTACTGGTGTGTACTGGTGTGTAATGGTGGGTACTGGTGGGTACTGGTGTGTACTGGTGTGTACTGCTGTGTACTGGTGGGTACTGGTGGGTACTGGTGTGTACTGGTGGGTACTGGTGTGTACTGGTGGGTGCTGGTGTGTAATGGTGGGTACTGGTGGGTACTGGTGTGTACTGGTTGGTACTGATATGTAATAATGGGTAATGGTGGATACTGGTGTGTAATGGTGGGTACTGGTGTGTACTGGTGGGTACTGGTGTGTACTGGTGGGTACTGGTGTGTAATGATGGGTACTGGTGGGCACTGGTGGGTACTGGTGTGTACTGGTGGGTACTGGTGTGTACTGGTGTGTACTGCGGTGTACTGGTGTGTACTGGTGTGTACGCCCACACCCCTGAAGGACATGTTCACCTTCCTTCAAGGTCGCCTCCGACTGGGACTTCCTGTTTGTGGACATAACCTCCCTTCTGCAGTCGGGGCTTTCCTCCCGTGTGGGAACAACAATCTGTCCTCCTTTTGATGGCAACCATAGCAGCCTTTAATGCAACTTTTGATGATTAAAATGATCAAAATATGGTAAAGAACATATTACATATTGTTATGAAGGTGTCTGTTACTACATTATGTATATACTTGCAGTGTGTATATTGTACATATTACATATTGTTATGAAGGTGTCTGTTACTACATTATATATATATACTTGCAGTGTGTATATTGTACATATTACATATTGTTATGAAGGTGTCTATTACTACATTATATATATATACTTGCAGTGTGTATATTGTACATATTACATATTGTTATGAAGGTGTCTGTTACTACATTACATATATACTTGCAGTGTGTATATTGTACATATTACATATTGTTATGAAGGTGTCTGTTACTACATTATATATATATACTTGCAGTGTGTATAATGTACATATTACATATTGTTATGAAGGTGTCTGTTACTACATTATATATATACTTGCAGTGTGTATATTGTACATATTACATATTGTTATGAAGGTGTCTGTTACTACATTATATATATATATATATATATATATATATATATATATATATATATATATATATATATATATATATACTTGCAGTGTGTATATTGTACATATTACATATTGTTATGAAGGTGTCTGTTACTACATTATATATATATATATATTTGCAGTGTGTATATTGTACATATTACATATTGTTATGAAGGTGTCTATTACTACATTATATATATACTTGCAGTGTGTATATTGTACATATTACATATTGTTATGAAGGTGTCTGTCACTACATTATATATATACTTGCAGTGTGTATATTGTACATATTACATATTGTTATGAAGGTGTCTGTTACTACATTATATATATATATACTTGCAGTGTGTATATTGTACATATTACATATTGTTATGAAGGTGTCTGTTACTACATTATATATATATATTTGCCGTGTGTATATTGTACATATTACTTATTGTTATGAAGGTGTCTATTACTACATTATATATATACTTGCAGTGTGTATATTGTACATATTACATAGTTATGAAAGTGTCTGTTACTACATTATATATATACTTGCAGTGTGTATATTGTACATATTACATATTGTTATGAAGGTGTCTGTTACTACATTATATATATATATTTGCCGTGTGTATATTGTACATATTACTTATTGTTATGAAGGTGTCTATTACTACATTATATATATACTTGCAGTGTGTATATTGTACATATTACATAGTTATGAAAGTGTCTGTTACTACATTATATATATACTTGCAGTGTGTATATTGTACATATTACATATTGTTATGAAGGTGTCTGTTACTACATTATATATATATACTTGCAGTGTGTATATTGTACATATTACATATTGTTATGAAGGTGTCTGTTACTACATTATATATATATACTTGCAGTGTGTATATTGTACATATTGTTATGAAGGTGTCTGTTACTACATTATATATATACTTGCTGTGTGTATATAAAATGTTGGAGGGTTTAAAAGTTGTTTTATAGTTTTTTTTATCATTTCTAACATCCTATTATATATTAAAAAAAAAGACATGTGTGTTCTTGTCTCTCTTAATGATTGTGAAAGATGGGAAAATTCCCAAAAAGTGAAGTTCCCCTTTAACAGCAACAGTAATTGAGTACAGTATGAGTCATTTGTAAATATTAGCACCGGCCTTCTTACTGTTGTGTAAATGTTCTGATGATTAGTCTGCAGAAGACACTTGCATTCTTACCAGAGAAAATGAAGCCGCAGAGTTTACGTGTCTTGTTGTCTACCTTGTAAAAAAAGGTAAAATATGTCTAAATGTCTTTTTATATTAATATCAATTATGTGTCTATCGCGATATATATACATTTATAGCGTTTTATCGACCCAGCTCCAGGATGTACTGTAAATTGAAATTGTTTTAAAGGGCTTTGAAGGCAACATTGTTGCCGCTTTTGTTAAACCAAATATTGTGTTTTTTCCCATCCACAACAACCTATCTGGATTCGATAAGAGTTGAATTTTTTTTCCCCTGCACCATGACTAGGAAAGGTGGTTTGGATTGGGTCATACAAGTACATGATGTGCTTGTCATAGTCACTGAACTGAGTTCCTCACATTGTCCATGATTGTGACCATGCCTGTTGACTTTTTGTGCTAGTTGAATTTTTTTTTTTCCTGCACCATGACTAGGAAAGGTGGTTTTGGATTGGGTCATACAAGTACATGATGTGCTTGTCATAGTCACTGAACTGAGTTCCTCACATTGTCCATGATTGTGACCAATGCCTGTTGACTTTTTGTGCTAGTTGAATTTTTTTTTTTTCCTGCACCATGACTAGGAAAGGTGGTTTGGATTGGGTCATACAAGTACATGATGTGCTTGTCATAGTCACTGAACTGAGTTCCTCACATTGTCCATGATTGTGACCATGCCTGTTGACGTTTTGTGCTAGTTGAATTTTTTTTTTCCTGCACCATGACTAGGAAAGGTGGTTTGGATTGGGTCATACAAGTACATGATGTGCTTGTCATAGTCACTGAACTGAGTTCCTCACATTGTCCATGATTGTGACCATGCCTGTTGACTTTTTGTGCTGGTTGAATTTTTTTTCTTCCTGCACCATGACTAGGAAAGGTGGTTTGGATTGGGTCATACAAGTACATGATGTGCTTGTCATAGTCACTGAACTGAGTTCCTCACATTGTCCATGATTGTGACCATGCCTGTTGACTTTTTGTGCTAGTTGAATTTTTTTTCTTTCCTGCACCATGACTAGGAAAGGTGGTTTGGATTGGGTCATACAAGTACATGATGTGCTTGTCATAGTCACTGAACTGAGTTCCTCACATTGTCCATGATTGTGACAATGCCTGTTGACGTTTTGTGCTAGTTGATTTTTTTTTCCCCTGCACCATGACTAGGAAAGGTGGTTTGGATTGGGTCATACAAGTACATGATGTGCTTGTCATAGTCACTGAACTGAGTTCCTCACATTGTCCATGATTGTGACCATGCCTGTTGACTTTTTGTGCTAGTTGAATTTTTTTTTCCCTGCACCATGACTAGGAAAGGTGGTTTGGATTGGGTCATACAAGTACATGATGTGCTTGTCATAGTCACTGAACTGAGTTCCTCACATTGTCCATGATTGTGACCATGCCTGTTGACGTTTTGTGCTGGTTGAATTTTTTTTTTTCCTGCACCATGACTAGGAAAGGTGGTTTGGATTGGGTCATACAAGTACATGATGTGCTTGTCATAGTCACTGAACTGAGTTCCTCACATTGTCCATGATTGTGACCATGCCTGTTGACGTTTTGTGCTAGTTGAATTTTTTTTTTTCCTGCACCATGACTAGGAAAGGTGGTTTGGATTGGGTCATACAAGTACATGATGTGCTTGTCATAGTCACTGAACTGAGTTCCTCACATTGTCCATGATTGTGACCATGCCTGTTGACTTTTTGTGCTAGTTGAATTTTTTTTTTTCCTGCACCATGACTAGGAAAGGTGGTTTGGATTGGGTCATACAAGTACATGATGTGCTTGTCATAGTCACTGAACTGAGTTCCTCACATTGTCCATGATTGTGACCATGCCTGTTGACTTTTTGTGCTAGTTGAATTTTTTTTTTTCCTGCACCATGACTAGGAAAGGTGGTTTGGATTGGGTCATACAAGTACATGATGTGCTTGTCATAGTCACTGAACTGAGTTCCTCACATTGTCCATGATTGTGACCATGCCTGTTGACGTTTTGTGCTAGTTGAATTTTTTTTTTTTCCTGCACCATGACTAGGAAAGGTGGTTTGGATTGGGTCATACAGGTACATGATGTGCTTGTCATAGTCACTGAACTGAGTTCCTCACATTGTCCATGATTGTGACCATGCCTGTTGACTTTTTGTGCTAGTTGAATTTTTTTTCTTTCCTGCACCATGACTAGGAAAGGTGGTTTGGATTGGGTCATACAAGTACATGATGTGCTTGTCATAGTCACTGAACTGAGTTCCTCACATTGTCCATGATTGTGACCATGCCTGTTGACGTTTTGTGCTAGTTGAATTTTTTTTTTTCCTGCACCATGACTAGGAAAGGTGGTTTGGATTGGGTCATACAAGTACATGATGTGCTTGTCATAGTCACTGAACTGAGTTCCTCACATTGTCCATGATTGTGACCATGCCTGTTGACTTTTTGTGCTGGTTGAATTTTTTTTTTCCCTGCACCATGACTAGGAAAGGTGGTTTGGATTGGGTCATACAAGTACATGATGTGCTTGTCATAGTCACTGAACTGAGTTCCTCACATTGTCCATGATTGTGACCATGCCTGTTGACGTTTTGTGCTAGTTGAATTTTTTTTTTCCTGCACCATGACTAGGAAAGGTGGTTTGGATTGGGTCATACAAGTACATGATGTGCTTGTCATAGTCACTGAACTGAGTTCCTCACATTGTCCATGATTGTGACCATGCCTGTTGACTTTTTGTGCTGGTTGAATTTTTTTTCTTCCTGCACCATGACTAGGAAAGGTGGTTTGGATTGGGTCATACAAGTACATGATGTGCTTGTCATAGTCACTGAACTGAGTTCCTCACATTGTCCATGATTGTGACCATGCCTGTTGACTTTTTGTGCTAGTTGAATTTTTTTTCTTTCCTGCACCATGACTAGGAAAGGTGGTTTGGATTGGGTCATACAAGTACATGATGTGCTTGTCATAGTCACTGAACTGAGTTCCTCACATTGTCCATGATTGTGACAATGCCTGTTGACGTTTTGTGCTAGTTGATTTTTTTTTCCCCTGCACCATGACTAGGAAAGGTGGTTTGGATTGGGTCATACAAGTACATGATGTGCTTGTCATAGTCACTGAACTGAGTTCCTCACATTGTCCATGATTGTGACCATGCCTGTTGACGTTTTGTGCTAGTTGAATTTTTTTTTCCCTGCACCATGACTAGGAAAGGTGGTTTGGATTGGGTCATACAAGTACATGATGTGCTTGTCATAGTCACTGAACTGAGTTCCTCACATTGTCCATGATTGTGACCATGCCTGTTGACGTTTTGTGCTGGTTGAATTTTTTTTTTTCCTGCACCATGACTAGGAAAGGTGGTTTGGATTGGGTCATACAAGTACATGATGTGCTTGTCATAGTCACTGAACTGAGTTCCTCACATTGTCCATGATTGTGACCATGCCTGTTGACGTTTTGTGCTAGTTGAATTTTTTTTTTTCCTGCACCATGACTAGGAAAGGTGGTTTGGATTGGGTCATACAAGTACATGATGTGCTTGTCATAGTCACTGAACTGAGTTCCTCACATTGTCCATGATTGTGACCATGCCTGTTGACTTTTTGTGCTGGTTGAATTTTTTTTTTTCCTGCACCATGACTAGGAAAGGTGGTTTGGATTGGGTCATACAAGTACATGATGTGCTTGTCATAGTCACTGAACTGAGTTCCTCACATTGTCCATGATTGTGACCATGCCTGTTGACGTTTTGTGCTGGTTGAATTTTTTTTTCTTCCTGCACCATGACTAGGAAAGGTGGTTTGGATTGGGTCATACAAGTACATGATGTGCTTGTCATAGTCACTGAACTGAGTTCCTCACATTGTCCATGATTGTGACCATGCCTGTTGACGTTTTGTGCTAGTTGAATTTTTTTTTCCCTGCACCATGACTAGGAAAGGTGGTTTGGATTGGGTCATACAAGTACATGATGTGCTTGTCATAGTCACTGAACTGAGTTCCTCACATTGTCCATGATTGTGACCATGCCTGTTGACGTTTTGTGCTAGTTAAATTTTTTTTTTTTCCTGCACCATGACTAGGAAAGGTGGTTTGGATTGGGTCATACAAGTACATGATGTGCTTGTCATAGTCACTGAACTGAGTTCCTCACATTGTCCATGATTGTGACCATGCCTGTATATTTGCACCAAGTACCGGGTCGGCATGGCCGATACCAGCCTGAATTACACCCGGTATCGGAGCGTAAAGACGATGGGTGGTATCGCACCTCCCCCAAGGAAAGGTGTGGACGCAACGTAGAAAATGAAACAAGACAGTCGGTAGCAAATGGAGATTTATTTCCATGACGGTTCTGTAAGAAGAAAGCCCACCAGCTCTCGCTCCGTTACAAAAAAAAAAAAAGAGTCACTTAGAAAAATAAACATTATCATATCAGAAGTAATAATTGGAGAGATTCTGTGTGTTAAATTGAAATATACAATTTGCATATAAGAAACTAGAGAATGTTTACATGGATGATCACGGAATAAAAGCTCCATAATCTCATATTGTCTCTGTCACAACATCGAGTGCATTTTACTTAGCAAGCCTTTTTATCGGACTCTCTCCTCCAGGGACCGTGCTACCCTTGGATATCCTTTAGAGTAGTCAGTGTACAGCTTGTACAAACCAGAAGGCCATTGTTTAAATTAGCTGGCGACACGAGCAAGACCTTTGTGTCTTGCCTTGCATGGCGCTCGTATGTCCGCGGCACGGGGCTGCACGAGTGCTGCCGGCGCCGCGGTGAAGATGGGATTGCGACACGTACGGCGGACCCCGTGAAGCAGAGCACGGTAACACGCCGACAAAAAACGACACGTCCCTCACTGGAGTGACCGAGTATGTCTCCCAGACCTGGACTGTGAAGTCAAATCCAAGTTATCCCTTGAGAAGATGGATTATTATACCTGATATCGAAAACTTTTCCACAAAATACAGTCCTGGTCAAAAGTGTACGTACACTTGTAAAGAACATCATGTCATGGCTGTCTTGACTTTCCAATCATTTCTACAACTCTTGTTTTTTTGTGATAGAGTGATTGGAGCACATACTTGAGGTGGAGGTGGGTAGGGGGTGTATATTGTAGCGTCTGCAAGGGATTCTGGGTATTTGTCCTGTTGTGTTTATGTTGCGTTACGGTGCGGATGTTCTCCCGAAATGTGTTTGTCGTTCTTGTTTGGTGTGGGTTCACAGCAGTGTGGCGCATATTAGTAACAGTGTTCAAGTTGTTTATACGGCCACCCTCAGTGTGACCTGTACAGCTGTTGACCGAGTATGCCCTGCATTCACTTGTGTGTGCGTGAAAAGCCGTAGATATTATGTGATTTGGGCCGGCACGCCCCCAATAATGTTGTCTGGGTGGAAATCGGGAGAAATTCGGGAGGATGGTTGCCCCGGGAGATTTTCTGGAGGGGCACTGAAATTCGGGAGTCTCCCGGGAAAATCGGGAGGGTTGGCAATAGGAGTGTAACGGTACGTGTATTTGTATTGGACCGTTTCGGTACGGGGGTTCCGGTTCGGTTCGGAGGTGTACCGAACGCGTTTCCACACGGACATATTAAGTAGCGTAACGCACGTTGTGTAAACAATGCACACCAATGCTGCTGTTTGTTTTGTTTTTAACCCCTTCTTAACCCTGAACGTACATTGAAAATACATGCAACCCTAACTCAAAATACCGGACATTTGAGGCATTTAAGAAACTCCGCAAAAGAGGACATGTCCGGTGAAAAGAGGATGTATAGTCAGTCTATCGTAGCTCGTTAGCTGCTAGCATGCCGCTAACTGGGCTAGGATAGACTGACCATACGTCCTCTTTTCACCGGACATGTCCTCTTTTGCGGAGTTTCTTAAATGCCTCAAATGTCCGGTATTTTGAGTTAGGGTTGCATGTATTTTCAATGTACGTTCAGGGTTAAGAAGGGGTTAAAAACAAAACAAACAGCAGCATTGGTGAGGGAGGGGCAGAGACAGAGAGAGAGAGAGAGAGAGTTATGATGAATGCGCATGCGTCGCCAGGCTCTGCTTTTTATCCATAGATTTATCACATTTAATGTTTTATTATCTATAGCAGGGGTGTCAAAAGTACGGAGCTCCTAAAGGGATATGGGGGAAAAATATTTTTTTATATATATATATATATATTTTTAAAGACATGTATCTCGTGCGCTTGAGAAACTTTTTATAAAGTTCTAAAAAAAAATTTTTTTAAATTACAATAATTTTTTTTAGACATGTATCTCGTGCGCACCAGAAACTTTTTATAAAGTTATAAAAAAAATTTTTTTAAATGTGTATAATTTTTTCAGACATGTATCTCATGCACACGAGAAACTTTTTATAAAGTTATAAAAAAAAAAAGAAAAAAAAAAAAAAAAAATTTTTTTTTTTTTAGACATGTATCTTGGGCACGAGAAAGTTTTTTATAAAGTTATATAAAAAAAAAAAATTAATAATTTTTTTTTAGACGTGTCTCGTGCGCACGAGAAACTTTTTATAAAGTTATAAAAAAAATTTTAAAAATGTATCTTTTTTTTTTTTTTAGAAGACATGTATCTCAAGCGCACGAGAAACGTTTTATAAAGTTATAAAAAAAAATGAAAAAAAATTATATTATATATATTTTTTTTTAAACATGTATCTCGTGCGCACGAGAAAGTTTCTCGTGTGCACAAGATACAAAAAAATTATACTTTTTTTTTTTATATAACTTTATAAAAAGTTTCTCGTGCGCACGAGATACATGTCTAAAAAAAAAAAAAATTATAATAATAATTATAAAAAAAAATTTAAATTACAATAATTTTTTTTAGACATGTATCTCGTGCGCACCAGAAACTTTTTATAAAGTTATAAAAAAAAATTTTTTAAATGTGTATAATTTTTTCAGACATGTATCTCATGCACACGAGAAACTTTTTATAAAGTTATAAAAAAAAAAAGAAAAAAAAAAAAAAAAAATTTTTTTTTTTTTAGACATGTATCTTGGGCACGAGAAAGTTTTTTATAAAGTTATATAAAAAAAAAAAATTAATAATTTTTTTTTAGACGTGTCTCGTGCGCACGAGAAACTTTTTATAAAGTTATAAAAAAAATTTTAAAAATTTATCTTTTTTTTTTTTTTAGAAGACATGTATCTCAAGCGCACGAGAAACGTTTTATAAAGTTATAAAAAAAAATGAAAAAAAATTATATTATATATATTTTTTTTTAAACATGTATCTCGTGCGCACGAGAAAGTTTCTCGTGTGCACAAGATACAAAAAATTATACTTTTTTTTTTTATATAACTTTATAAAAAGTTTCTCGTGCGCACGAGATACATGTCTAAAAAAAATAATAATAATAATAATAATTATAAAATTTAAATGTATCTCGTGCGCACCAGAAACTTTTTATAAAGTTATAAAAAAAAAAATGTTTTAATTTGTATAATTTTTTTTAGACATGTATCTCGTGCACACGAGAAACTTTTTATAAAGTTATAAAAAAAATTTTTTTTAAATTGACAATTTAAAAAAAATTTTTTTAGACATGTATCTTGTGCGCATGAGAAAGTTTCTCGTGCGCACATGATACAAAAAAATTATACTTTTTTTTTAATAACTTTATATAAAGTTTCTCATGCGCACGAGATACATATCTAAAAAAGTAAAAATAAAAAAAATAATTATAAAAATAAAAATGTAAATGTATCTCATGCGCGCCAGAAACTTTTTATAAAGTTATAAAAAAAATAAAAAAAATAGACAATTTAAAAAAAAAATTTTAGACATGTATCTTGTGCGCAAGAGAAAGTTTTTATAAAGTTATAAAAAAAAAAAAATAGACAATTTAAAAAAAAATTTTAGACATGTATCTTGTGCGCAAGAGAAAGTTTTTATAACGTTATAAAAATAAAAAAAAATATTTAAAAAAATTTTTTAGACATGTATTTCGTGCGCACGAGAAACTTTTTATAAAGTTATAAAAAAAAAAATTATAATTTTTTTTTTGAGACACGTATCTTGCGCGCACGAGAAAGTTTTTTATAAAGTTATAAAAAAATAAAAAAAAAATATATTTTTTTTAGACATGTTTCTCGTGCGCACGAGAAAGTTTCTCGTGCGCACGAGAAAGTTTCTCGTGCGCACAAGATACAAAAATTTATACTTTTTTTTTTTTTTTAATAACTTTATAAAAAGTTTCTCGTGCACACGAGATACATGTCTAAAAAAATTAAATAAAATAAAAAAATTATAAAAATAAAAATGTAAATGTATCTCGTGCGCACCAGAAAGTTTTTATAAAGTTATAAAAAAAAAAATTATAATTTTTTTTTTGAGACACGTATCTTGCGCGCACGAGAAAGTTTTTTATAAAGTTATAAAAAAAATAAAAAATATATATTTTTTTTTAGACATGTTTCTCGTGCGCACGAGAAAGTTTCTCGTGCCCACAAGATACAAAAATGTATACTTTTTTTTTTTTTTTAATAACTTTATAAAAAGTTTCTCGTGCACACGAGATACATGTCTAAAAAAATAAAATAAAATAAAAAAATTATAAAAATAAAAATGTAAATGTATCTCGTGCGCACCAGAAAGTTTTTATAAAGTTATAAAAAAAAAAATTATAATTTTTTTTTTGAGACACGTATCTTACGCGCACGAGAAAGTTTTTTATAAAGTTATAAAAAAAATAAAAAATATATATATTTTTTTTAGACATGTTTCTCGTGCGCACGAGAAAGTTTGTCATGCGCACAAGATACAAAAATGTATACTTTTTTTTTTTTTAATAACTTTATAAAAAGTTTCTCGTGCGCACGAGATACATGTCTAAAAAAAAATAATAATAATAATAATTATAAAATTTAAATGTATCTCGTGCGCACCAGAAACTTAGTTATAAAATTATTTTTTTTTAATTTGTATAATTTTTTTTAGACATGTATCTCGAGCACACGAGAAACTTTTTATAAAGTTATAAAAAAAAAAAAAAAATAGACAATTTAAAAAAAATTTTTTAGACATGTATCTTGTGCGCAAGAGAAAGTTTTTATAAAGTTATAAAAAAAATAAAGAATATTAAAAAAAAATTTTTAGACATGTATCTCGTGCGCACGAGAAACTTTTTATAAAGTTATAAAAAAAAAATTATAATTTTTTTTTTGAGACATGTATCTTGCGCGCACGAGAAAGTTTTTTATAATGTTATAAAAAAATATATATATATATATATTTTTTAGACATGTTTCTCGTGCGCACGAGAAAGTTTCTCGTGCGCACAAGATACAAAAATGTATACTTTTTTTTTTTTTTTAATAACTTTATAAAAAGTTTCTCGTGCACACGAGATACATGTCTAAAAAAATAAAATAAAATAAAAAAATTATAAAAATAAAAATGTAAATGTATCTCGTGCGCACCAGAAAGTTTTTATAAAGTTATAAAAAATCTTTTTTTAAATTTGTATAATTTTTTTTAGACATGTATCTCGTGCACACGAGAAACATTTTATAAAGTTATACAAAAAATAAAAAATAAATTGACAATTTAAAAAAAAAATTTTTAGACATGTATCTCGTGCGCACGAGAAACGTTTTATAAAGTTATAAAAAAAATTTAAAAAAAATTCATTTTTTTTTTTTTAGACATGTAAAGTAATAACTTTATAAAAAGTTTCTCGTGCGCACGAGATACATGTCTAAAAAAAATAAAATAATTATAAAAATAAAAATGTTCCCCATGTCCCTTTAGGGGCTCCGTACAAAAGTGAGCCCCGGAGGCCATTTGCTAATGTTTTAAAGGCCCACGGCACATTCTAAAAATACTATTAAAATAAACAAAAACATAACAAAAGTGAAATAAAAAAGCTTAAAGGTTAAATGTAATTTAGAAAAAGTTGCAATGTTGACTAATAAAACAAAGCTGTTTTTTTTTCTTCTTTCAAACTGTCATTGCTCAAAACATAATATTGAATCAAAATCAATGTTATTATGAATTATTGACCTATCCAAGGTTCCCATTACTTCACATCAAATATTACACGAAGAAAAATATTTTTGGTGGAAGATTTTGCAAATTTGGTAAATAAATAACCCCAAATTTATATTTTGTTGTTTTCTTACTGTACCGTCCGTGTACCACTCCATACAGCGCCGTTTTAATACTTTTTGAAAACGATACCGATAATTTGCGATATTACATTTTAAAGCATTTATCGACATCTCTAATAAGAGTTGTAGAAATGATTGTAAAGTCAAGACAGCCATGACATGATGTTCTCTACAACTATGTGCTGTGAATATGGCGTCCAGGTTAATAAGGCCATGAAGTGGTACTGCTGGAGTTAACATCGGAATGGTGACGTCCACCTGAACCCGTAAAGCTCATCCAGTCTACATTCAGCAAAGTCCGAGGGAAAGGTCCGTGGTTTGTGCCTAATTTGAGCCATACAAAAACCAGAAGCGACAAGACTCTGGAGGGGTGACCAGGTCGGAAGACAGCAGGGGGATTTTTTTTAAATTTTCTTTTAAGACTAACCCTCACGTTTACTCTCCGGAGCAAACCCCGATAAAAACAACTAAAGACGGTCAGAGTCCGAGGCACATACCTTTCGAGCGGTCGCGGTCATATCGTCCTTACCCTGTCGCAAAGTCCATTCCAGACGTCGTCCTCCGAGGTTCAGTTCCTCTCAATCTGCTCAAGATCCAGCTCTCCCCCGAGCTGGAAAATGTTCCTGTCGGCGCCGCAGTCGCCCTCCCAGAGGGCGAGGCGACCCGGCACGGGCGACCCGGACGGCGAGTCCACGCTACAGGCCGAGTCGCTATCCAGGTCCTCGTCGGAAGAATCCCCCTCGTCTCCCGGCGTTTCCCGCCGGGGCTCCAGTCCCAGCTCGGACACGGCGGTGAACCCCGCGTCGGGGCGGCCGGCGGGCGGGTTCGATGCCGGCAGGCTTGATTGGCAGCTGTCGAAGAAGGAAAAGCCGGGGCAACTCAAGCTCTGGAAAGTCTGAAGTTGCTGTGAAAGATAGACAAAAACATGAGTGTTTGTATGAAATTTTACACGTCTTTCTCTTTTCTGTGTGGTCTAAATAGTGAAAACTGCTAGCAAGAGGCAGCTAACAATGCAAGTAACGTGGTGGTGGTGGAAGGGGGGGTCATCTATTCCAGCCCTCTGAAAAACATTCAAAAACCAGCACCAATACCCCATTTACCTGCTGTGTGACCTGCTTATTAACCAAGCTCGAGCCTCACCGTTATTGTACGAGCTAACGCAGAGGAACTGCTTTTTGTAACGCAGCGAGAAGTAAGCTTTTTTTTGATTGGTTGCAACTTTTATTAGTACATTACACAGTACAGTACATATTCCGTACAATTGACCACTCAATGGTAGCACCCCAATAAGTTTTTCACACTTGTTTTGTCATAACGGGGAGGTTTTCGCAGCTTACTGCGAGGATTGTTCTCCCGGGATGCAATCGGACAATATACTGGACAAGGCTCGAAGGTAGGAACATTATTTAATTATTCAAACTCAAAGTACTACAAAAAGCGACTCAAGGCGAAAGCACAGCTTAACGCAGGAAACAAAGGCTAAGACTTAGCATAAACTATGGACATGAAACAACTAAAAACATGAAAAAAACTCACTAAACTGTGGCTTGAAACAAATAGCAAGAACTATGGACATGAAACAAAAAGACTTACTGGACACGGCATGAATCGAACAATGGCAAGAAAAGTCAAAACAGAGCATGACATGAACAATGTCGCCAGGCCGACTAACTGGCAACATCAGGCTTAAATAGAAGTCTCCTCATTAGAACAGGTGCGTGTCCCCAACATATGAGACAGGTGAAAAACTAATGAGTCGCCATGGTGACAAAACAAACAAGGAAGCGCAAACAGGAACTAAAAGAGTCCAAAAACAAAGAAAAAATAAAACAAAACATAATCCAGACCACAGAACATGACTTGTTTAAGTCGGGGTCCACGTTAAACTGT
>NC_084549.2:4100000-4125000 GCF_033978685.3 Nerophis lumbriciformis
ATCTATAGATTATTTTTTTCGATTAATCGGTTAATCTATAGATTATTTTTTTCGATTAATCTATAGATTATTTTTCCTTTTACCGATTATTTTTTTATTTAAAATGAAGATGAAAAAATAAATTTAGGCCAGTTTTTTCAAAAGGCATGACTTATTTACAAAAAAAAAAAAGTATGGCCACTCAGTCAACATTGACAACAACATGACAAAATATTCTGTAACAATGTAAACATTTAAAACTTTTAACATTTAACAAAATTAAAAGTAGCTTATTTGCTTTTTAATGTGCAAATATAAAAGTAAACATCCAGTGCAAGTCTTAATATTCTGCAATAGTATAAGCATTTCAAAAGTAAAAGTATTGCTTATTTTGCTTTAAAATGTACAAAAATAAAGATAAACATCCAATACAAAAAAGTGCAAAACGAAATATTCTGTAACAACAGTGTAAACATTTCAACAAAAGTAAAAGTATTGCTTATTTTGCTTAATAACACAACAATGATAGTATGATTAAAGTGAAAGTTAATTGTTCGTTTGTACATAGTATATGTAACTGTTAATGTTGTAAAAGGTATTTGCACAACTAATTAACGTTAGCGTCTTTGTAAACACTGAACAGGCACGCCAAACGTGCCCCTCAGAGCGAAACTGTGTTTTAGTTTATGAATTTACAACGCAGATACAAATGACACATTCATGTTTTTGTGTAATGATGACAACGTATACTCACGCGGACGATTGACTAGTTGATGGTGATGGCAAGAACGCTGTCGAGTGTTTTCTTTTCAAATGTTCGTTCATAGCCGTTGTGCTGCTATGATAGGCCATTTCCGCTCGACACAGTGTGCATACAACAACTGTCAAGTGTTTTGCTTTTTTCACTGTGCTTATCCCACACTTGAAGGGATGTACCAATGCTGAATGTGGCTTCTGGATTTCACTCAAAAGACCAGACCGTAGTTACTTTTTCCTTTTATTTTCCTTTAGTTTGCAACAGTTTTTCCAAAGAAGAAACAGCTTCTTTTTTCTTCTTTAGTCTTTTTAGCAGTCTTTAGCAGTGTTAGTAGACTTTAGTAGACTTTAGTTTCTTTAGCTGTTATTAGCTGTCTTTAGTAGCCTTTAGTAGCCTTTAGCTTCTTTAATAGGTGAAAAACCTTTAAGGACAAAACACCACAAGATTAACATGCTGTAAAAAATCAATCAATTATCAATCCCATAATTTACAATTATTAATTAGGCAATCAAACTCTTAACCATTAAACAAGTGCAAGAAAATGGACACATCTTTTCCCTTTAAGTTAAAACAGATTATAAATAAATTGTCTCAACATAAATGCACCAAGATACATATAAAATACATTTACACCCAGAAACACAATAGAAAAATGCAGCAGAAAACCCAATATGCAAATACATAAATACTTAACCAATTAATCACCTATTTAGATACATATTTAAAATCCATATTCAATATAAATATATTATTAATTTAGCAGTGAAACACTCAATCTTGAACGCTGTCTACTGGTAGAAAAATGCCCCTTTTTCTATGCCCTCACCAGCAGCCAATGATCCAACACAGTTAAATCCAACACTTTAAGTTGAGCGACTTCACCCTCCTGATGAAGCAAACTGCTCCAACATTTATCAAACTAAGCAAAGAATATCAACACTAAACAACAGTTACACAAAACACCGTGTGTATTTAGCCTCCAGACTAAGCACGCTACATGCACCCCGTGCACGCGTGCTTTTTTCCCCTCGCTCGCACCGCTCGCATCGTCTGCTTTGCGCTCCGCCATGACGGTAGTGTGAAGTAAATATGCGACGCATCGACGCACAAAAACGGCGTCGACGTATTTACGTAACCGATGACGTCGACGCGTCGTTTCAGCCTTAAAAAAAAATAACAAAGTTTCTCAGTGTGAACATGAAATGTCTTGTCTTTGCAGTCTATTCAATTGAATATAAGTTGAAAAGGATTTGTTGTATTCTCTTTTTATTTACCATTTACACAACGTGACAACTTCACTGCTTTTGTAGATCCATGTCTTGAGACGACATGACAAAAGCGGTTTGTAAAATGTAGTCATTTTTGTGAGAAATCCACAGTCCCCCTTCACCGGGATGGTGGGGGAAGTATCAATAATTAACGTCACTAACTGATGTTGACCATGTGCGATACAGGAACCGCTGGAGTAAAAGGACAACACTCCTCCTCAAATGTCAAAAGACATACTTGCACACAAAATCGGTAATAACTCGTGCGGTTAATCACTGATAAAGAATCTGTGAAAGAATGGCGGTGGCGGAGTCGTGTGTGTGTGTGTGTGTGTGTGTGTGTGTGTGTGTGTGTGTGACGCAGAGGCGCATTCCTGCGAGCGCAGGTAACGTCAAAGTAACCACCGGACGTGTTGATGTGCGACCGTTTGCCCCGCCTTGCAGCTGGCACGATTATTAGAGGAACCTGCCTTGTCGATCCACTGCTGCTTGGCTGGCTTGTCTTGACGGTGACACACATCTTTGGGGGGGAAAAGGAAGAGGGAGGGTGGCGGGATAAGCTGAGGCTACTTTCTATCTGGAGACCAGGAAATGGAAAATATATATCATAGAGGAGGGCTGGGGTGGATAAAACGATATTAATATATGTCGCGATAGACACGTAATCGATATCAATAATAATAAATAAATATATACATATATTTGTTTTTGTTTTTCGGAGGAAACCATAAAGAATAAAGCACGGAACAGGAAGTAATCAGGACGTAATGGGAGGGACACGCTTAACAGTATCAGCCATCACGTTTTGGTTGCGCCAATTTGTTGTCTCGCTGGTGATTCTCTGCATGGACTGAGAAAAAGTACAAATGAGTGCTGCAGAGAGCAAAGAAATTGTCGATAAAACCGAAAAAGTCACCATGGCAGTTTTGGGGATTTTTATTCCTTCACCGCGCTCATCTTTTCTTTTTCAACCCTCGTCCGTTCCCTATTCGGATGTACGGAAACAACAGGTATGGAACTAAAGTAACGGACTGTATAATAATGGCTTTATAACAACGATTAATCGTTAAGATAATCGTCGACTATGAAAAAATAAGTTAATTGCAAACTGAACATGCAGTTTCAGTTTCTGAGTAGGTTTAGATTAGTCGACTAATCGTTAAGATAATCGTCGACTATGAAAAAATGAGTTAGTCGCAAACTGTACATGCAGTTTCAGTTTCTGAGTAGGTTTAGATTAGTCGACTGAGTGTAAAGATAATCGTCGACTATGAAAAAATGAGTTAGTTGCAAACTGTACATGCAGTTTCAGTTTCTGAGTAGGTTTAGATTAGTCGACTAATCGTTAAGATAATCGTCGACTATGAAAAATTGAATTAGTTGCAAACTGTACATGCAATTTCAGTTTCTGAGTAGGTTTAGATTAGTCGACTAATCGTTAAGATAATCGTCGACTATGAAAAAATAAGTTAGTTGCAAACTGAACATGCAGTTTCAGTTTCTGAGTAGGTTTAGATTAGTTAAAGTTAAAGTACCAATGATTGTCACACACACACTAGGTGTGGCGAAATTATTCTCTGCATTTGACCCATCACCCTTGATCACCCCCTGGGAGGTGAGGGGAGCAGTGGGCAGCAGCGGTGGCCGCGCCCGGGAATCATTTTGTGGTGATTTAACCCCCAATTGCAACCCTTGATGCTGAGTGCCAAGCAGGGAGGTAATGGGTCCCATTTTTATAGTCTTTGGTATGACTCGGCCGGGGTTTGAACTCACAACCTACCGATCTCAGGGCGGACACTCTAACCACTAGGTCACTGAGTCGACTAATCGTTAAGATAATCGTTGACTTTGAAAAAATGAGTCAAAGTGAAGGGATTCGCAGTGACGTGGGTTTGCTTACCTGATTCTCGACCGCCCACTCAAGTGAAAGACAACGGAGGTCGGCTCAAAAAACAACGACGAGCCTTGTGTTCCTGGAAGCACCATGGATGAAGAAGAACAGTTTGTGAACATTGATCTCAACGATGACAATATCTGCAGTGTCTGCAAGCTCGAGACAGATACAGGGACCTTATCTTTCTGCCATGTCTGCTTCGAACTCAGCATTGAAGGTGTTTCCGCTACTACCCTGGTGCATTCAAAGTCTCTGCGGGGTCACCGAGACTGCTTCGAGAAGAGCCACCTCATCGCCAACCAGAAGTTGTCACATTCCAGGGTCTCCCGAAGTGCCTACGAGGGCATGAAGCTGGCCCTCAGCCAAAAACTCAACCGTATCATCCAGTACGCCCAGAACAAAGACAATGTCACCACAAACGGCTTCAGCAGACGCGGAAGCAGGTTCGTTCGTTACAGCCAGAAGAGCGACTGCCAGCTTCTGCCTCAGACGGAAGCCCTGGTACCCCGCTACACCCCCTGCCGGAAGCCGAGCGAAGCAACGCGACTGCCCGATTACACCATGGGGATGTTGGAGTGCCACACGGCCCAGGAGCTGAGGGTTCTGCAGAACTCGCATGGGGAGCTTTGGAAAACTCTACAGATCCGGAATCAAGCAACAGTAGATGGGCATTGCAGACATCAGAACTACAGCAGAGAAGAATTGACTAAAATGAGTGTGGATGAGCTTCATCAGTTGAACACACAGCTTCTCATGCAGATTCAAAAAGTCTTCGAGGAGCTGACTGCGGCTGTGCAGGAGAAAGACTCGCTGGTGTCCGAGCTGCACGTGCGTAACGTAGCCATTGAGCAGCTGTTCGAGAACTGTGCCAAACTGCCCTGGCTGCACATCAGCAGGGCTGGCAGGGTGAAGGCCAGCAGCGCGAGTGTAGAGTGACACTTTTTTTTTTTTTTTTTTACATTGTCTGATGCTGTCACACTGGAGTCAAACTGGCTTGTGTGAATGTGTGTGTGAATGGGTAAATGTGGAAGTAGTGTCAAAGCGCTTTGAGTACCTTGAAGGTAGAAAAGCGCTATACAAGTACAACCCATTTATCATTTATCATTTAAAGTAACCACCGGACGTGTTGATGTGCGACCGTTTGCCCCGCCTTGCAGCTGGCACGATTATTAGAGGAACCTGCCTTGTCGATCCACTGCTGCTTGGCTGGCTTGTCTTGACGATGACACACATCTTTGGGGGGAAAAAGGAAGAGGGAGGGTGGCGGGATAAGCTGAGGCTACTTTCTATCAGGAGACCAGGAAATGGAAAATATATATCATAGAGGAGGGCTGGGGTGGATAAAACGATATTAATATATGTCGCGATAGACACGTAATCGATATCAATAATAATAAATAAATATATACATATATTTGTATTTTTTTTTCGGAGGAAACCATAAAGAATGAAGCATGGAACAGGAAGTAATCAGGACGTAATGGGAGGGACACGCTTAACAGTATCAGCCATCACGTTTTGCTTGCGCCAATTTGTTGTCTCGCTGGTGATTCTCTGCATGGACTGAGAAAAAGTACAAATGAGTGCTGCAGAGAGCGAAGAAATTGTCGATAAAACCGGAAAAGTCACCATGGCAGTTTTGGGGATTTTTATTCGTTCACCGCGCTCATCTTTTCTTTTTCAACCCTCGTCCGTTCCCTATTCGGATGTACGGAAACAACAGGTATGGAACTAAAGTAACGGACTGTATAATAATGGCTTTATAACAACGATTAATCGTTAAGATAATCGTCGACTATGAAAAAATAAGTTAATTGCAAACTGAACATGCAGTTTCAGTTTCTGAGTAGGTTTAGATTAGTCGACTAATCGTTAAGATAATCGTCGACTATGAAAAAATGAGTTAGTCGCAAACTGTACATGCAGTTTCAGTTTCTGGGTAGGTTTAGATTAGTCGACTGAGTGTAAAGATAATCGTCGACTATGAAAAAATGAGTTAGTTGCAAACTGTACATGCAGTTTCAGTTTCTGAGTAGGTTTAGATTAGTCGACTAATCGTTAAGATAATAGTCGACTATGAAAAAATTAGTTAGTTGCAAACTGTACATGCAGTTTCAGTTTCTGAGTAGGTTTAGATTAGTCGACTGAGTGTAAAGATAATCGTCGACTATGAAAAAATGAGTTAGTTGCAAACTGTACATGCAGTTTCAGTTTCTGAGTAAGTTTAGATTAGTCGACTGATTGTTAAGATAATCGCTGACTATGAAAAAATGAGTTAGTTGCAAACTGTACATGCAGTTTCAGTTTCTGAGTAGGTTTAGATTAGTCGACTAATCGTTAATATAATCGCTGACTATGAAAAAATGAGTTAGTTGCAAACTGTACATGCAGTTTCAGTTTCTGAGTAGGTTTAGATTAGTCGACTAATCGTTAATATAATCGCTGACTATGAAAAAATGAGTTAGTTGCAAACTGTACATGCAGTTTCAGTTCTGAGTAGGTTTAGATTAGTCGACTAATCGCTAAGATAATTGTCGACTATGAAAAAATGAGTTAGTTGCAAACTGTACATGCAGTTTCAGTTCTGAGTAGGTTTAGATTAGTCGACTAATCGCTAAGATAATTGTCGACTATGAAAAAATGAGTTAGTTGCAAACTGTACATGCAGTTTCAGTTCTGAGTAGGTTTAGATTAGTCGACTAATCGCTAAGATAATTGTCGACTATGAAAAAATGAGTTAGTTGCAAACTGTACATGCAGTTTCAGTTTCTGAGTAAGTTTAGATTAGTCGACTGATTGTTAAGATAATAGTCGACTACGAAAAAATTCATTTTGTTACACTTTATTAAGCATTTCTTACATATTCCTTCATTTTGAGGTTATTAAGTTTTTATTGTGATGTCATAATTGAGTTTACATTGATTGTTTCCCATAGTTGTGCCTTGATAGCTGGGGGGATTGTAATCAGAAGAATTTTACATTTAAAAACAAAAATTGTTTACATTGAATATATTAAGAAATATCAATAATTATTGATATCGACCAATACAAAACACTTCTATCTTGATCCATTTTTCAGCCATTACACCCAGCTCTTTCTAAGACTACGTTCACACTGCAGGCCAAAGTGGCCCAAATCTGATTTTTTCTTTAGATCTGATTGTTTACACTGCAAAATGTGATTTTTTTTTAATCAGACTCCAGTGTAAACGCAAATGTGGCCCCAATGTGGCCTCGACGTCATGCACACTTCGATAAAGTTAAAACTCCGTTACATCTACTTGAGTAACTTTTGGGATAAATTGTACTTCTAAGAGTAGTTTTAATGCAACATACTTTTACTTTTACTTAAGTATATTTACAGAGAAGAAACGCTACTTTTACTCCGCTTCTTTTATCTACATTCAGCTCGCTACTCGCTACTAATTTTTTATCGATCTGTTAATGCACGCTTTGTTTGTTTTGGTCTGTCAGACAGACCTTCAAAGTGCCTGCCTTACTGGTGACGTTTACTCCGTTCCACCAATCAGATGCAGTCATTGGTGACGTTGGACCAATCAAACAGAGCCAGGCGGTCACATGACCTGACTTAAACAAGTTGAAAAACTTATTGGGGTGTTACCATTTAGTGGTCAATTGTACGGAATATGTACTGTACTGTGCAATCTACTAATAAAAGTTCCAATCAATCAATCAAAAGTGTGAAGGAAAAAATATACTTTTTTATTTCAACCGTACATCCCGTCAAAAGCCTAAAGACTGATCGCACATGAAGACGTTCCTGTCTTCACAATAAAAGTGCCGCTCCATCGCGCCTGCGCTTTCAAAACAAGAGTCTCCGAAAGCCAGCGCAAACAAGCTAGCAAGCTACGGAGTTTGACGCCAATATATTTCTTGTAAAGTGTATAAAAACGAATATGGAAGCTGGACAAATGAGATACCAAAAACCAACCACTTTCATGTGGTATTAGACAGGAAGGAGGAACTTTTCTTCTCCTCCATTTGAAAACGTGGACGTTATCATCACTACTGTCTGATTCCAATCAATGCAAGTCATCAGAATCAGGTAATACACCAACTTATATTCTTGTCTTCATGAAAGAAAGGAATCTATATGTTAAATATGCATGTATATTCATTAAAACACCTTTAACATGTAAACAAAAACAGCAAAATAAATACATATAAATGATATACTGTATATATCAATGTATATGTATGTGTATATACAGGTAAAAGCCAGTAAATTAGAATATTTTGAAAGACTTGATTTATTTCAGTAATTGCATTGAAAAGGTGTAACTTGTACATTATATTTATTCATTGCACACAGACTGATGCATTCAAATGTTTATTTCATTTAATTTTGATGATTTGAAGTGGCAACAAATGAAAATCCAAAATTCCGTGTGTCACAAAATTAGAATATTACTTAAGGCTAATACAAAAAAGGGATTTTTAGAAATGTTGGCCAACTGAAAAGTATGAAAATGAAAAATATGAGCATGTACAATACTCAATACTTGGTTGGAGCTCCTTTTGCCTCAATTACTGCGTTAATGCGGCCTGGCATGGAGTCGATGAGTTTCTGGCACTGCTCAGGTGTTATGAGAGCCCAGGTTGCTCTGATAGTGGCCTTCAACTCTTCTGCGTTTTTGGGTCTGGCATTCTGCATCTTCCTTTTCACAATACCCCACAGATTTTCTATGGGGCTAAGGTCAGGGGAGTTGGCGGGCCAATTTAGAACAGAAATACCATGGTCCGTAAACCAGGCACGGGTAGATTTTGCGCTGTGTGCAGGCGCCAAGTCCTGTTGGAACTTGAAATCTCCATCTCCATAGAGCAGGTCAGCAGCAGGAAGCATGAAGTGCTCTAAAACTTGCTGGTAGACGGCTGCGTTGACCCTGGATCTCAGGAAACAGAGTGGACCGACACCAGCAGATGACATGGCACCCCAAACCATCACTGATGGTGGAAACTTTACACTAGACTTCAGGCAACGTGGATCCTGTGCCTCTCCTGTCTTCCTCCAGACTCTGGGACCTCGATTTCCAAAAGAAATGCAAAATTTGCATGGTTGGGTGATGGTTTGGGGTGCCATGTCATCTGCTGGTGTCGGTCCACTCTGTTTCCTGAGATCCAGGGTCAACGCAGCCGTCTACCAGCAAGTTTTAGAGCACTTCATGCTTCCTGCTGCTGACCTGCTCTATGGAGATGGAGATTTCAAGTTCCAACAGGACTTGGCGCCTGCACACAGCGCAAAATCTACCCGTGCCTGGTTTACGGACCATGGTATTTCTGTTCTAAATTGGCCCGCCAACTCCCCTGACCTTAGCCCCATAGAAAATCTGTGGGGTATTGTGAAAAGGAAGATGCAGAATGCCAGACCCAAAAACGCAGAAGAGTTGAAGGCCACTATCAGAGCAACCTGGGCTCTCATAACACCTGAGCAGTGCCAGAAACTCATCGACTCCATGCCACGCCGCATTAACGCCGTAATTGAGGCAAAAGGAGCTCCAACCAAGTATTGAGTATTGTACATGCTCATATTTTTCATTTTCATACTTTTCAGTTGGCCAACATTTCTAAAAATCCCTTTTTTGTATTAGCCTTAAGTAATATTCTAATTTTGTGACACACGGAATTTTGGATTTTCATTTGTTGCCACTTCAAATCATCAAAATTAAATGAAACAAACATTTGAATGCATCAGTCTGTGTGCAATGAATAAATATAATGTACAAGTTACATCTTTTGAATGCAATTACTGAAATAAATCAAGTTTTTCAAAATATTCTAATTTACTGGCTTTTACCTGTATGTACCTTTCAGCATTAATGGTGCCTTCACAGATGTGTAAGTTACCCATGCCTTGGGCACTAATACACCCCCATACCATCACACATGCTGCCTTTTGAACTTTGCGTCGATACCAGTCTGGATGGTTCGCTTCTCCCCTTTGGTCCGGATGACACGATGTCGAATATTTCCAAAAACAATTTGAAATGTGGACTCGTCAGACCACAGAACACTTTTTCCACTTTGCATGAGTCCATCTTAGATGATCTCGGGCCCAGAGAAGCCGGCGGTGTTTCTGGGTGTTGTTGATAAATTGCTTTCGCTTTGCATAGTAGAGCTTTAACTTGCACTTACAGATGTAGCGACCAACTGTATTTAGTGACAGTGGTTTTCTGAAGTGTTCCTGAGCCCATGTGGTGATATCCTTTAGAGATTGATGTCGGTTTTTGATACAGGGATCGAAGGTCACGGTCATTCAATGTTGGTTTCCGGCCATGCCGCTTACGTGGAGTGATTTCTCCAGATTCTCTGAACCTTTTGATGATATTATGGACCGTAGATGTTGAAATCCCTAAATTCCTTGCAATTGCACTTTGAGAAACGTTGTTCTTAAACTGTTTGACTATTTGCTCACGCAGTTGTGGACAAAGGGGTGTACCTCGCCCCATCCTTTCTTGTGAAAGACTGGGAAGCTGTTTTTATACCCAATCACGGCACCCACCTGTTCCCAATTAGCCTGCACACCTGTGGGATGTTCCAAATAAGTGTTTGATGAGCATTCCTCAACTTTATCAGTATTTATTGCCACCTTTCCCAACTTCTTTGTCACGTGTTGCTGGCATCAAATTCTAAAGTTAATGATTATTTGCAACAACAAAAAAAATGTTTATCAGTTTGAACATCAAATATGTTGTCTTTGTAGCATATTCAACTGAATATGGGTTGAAAAGGATTTGCAAATCATTGTACTGGATTGGCAGACCGGGGTGGTGGTTCCTCTCTTTAAGAAGGGGAACCGGAGGGTGTGTTCCAACTATCGTGGGATCACACTCCTCAGCCTTCCCGGTAAGGTCTATTCAGGTGTACTGGAGAGGAGGCTACGCCGGATAGTCCAACCTTGGATTCAGGAGGAACAGTGTGGTTTTCGTCCTGGTCGTGGAACTGTGGACCAGCTCTATACTCTCGGCAGGGTCCTTGAGGGTGCATGGGAGTTTGCCCAACCAGTCTACATGTGTTTTGTGGACTTGGAGAAGGCATTCGACCGTGTCCCTCGGGAAGTCCTGTGGGGAGTGCTCAGAGAGTATGGGGTATCGGACTGTCTGATTGTGGCGGTCCGCTCCCTGTATGATCAGTGCCAGAGCTTGGTCCGCATTGCCGGTAGTAAGTCGGACACGTTTCCAGTGAGGGTTGGACTCCGCCAAGGCTGCCCTTTGTCACCCATTCTGTTCATAACTTTTATGGACAGAATTTCTAGGCGCAGTCAAGGCGTTGAGGGGATCCGGTTTGGTGGCTGCAGGATTAGGTCTCTGCTTTTTGCAGATGATGTGGTCCTGATGGCTTCATCTGGCCAGGATCTTCAGCTCTCACTGGATCGGTTCGCAGCCGAGTGTGAAGCGACTGGGATGAGAATCAGCACCTCCAAGTCCGAGTCCATGGTTCTCGCCCGGAAAAGGGTGGAGTGCCATCTCCGGGTTGGGGAGGAGATCTTGCCCCAAGTGGAGGAGTTCAAGTACCTCGGAGTCTTGTTCACGAGTGAGGGAAGAGTGGATCGTGAGATCGACAGGCGGATCGGTGCGGCGTCTTCAGTAATGCGGACGCTGTATCGATCCGTTGTGGTGAAGAAGGAGCTGAGCCGGAAGGCAAAGCTCTCAATTTACCGGTCGATCTACGTTCCCATCCTCACCTATGGTCATGAGCTTTGGGTTATGACCGAAAGGACAAGATCACGGGTACAAGCTGCCGAAATGAGTTTCCTCCGCCGGGTGGCAGGGGCTCTCCCTTAGAGATAGGGTGAGAAGCTCTGCAATCCGGGAGGAGCTCAAAGTAAAGCCGCTGCTCCTCCACATGGAGAGGAGCCAGATGAGGTGGTTCGGGCATCTGGTCAGGATGCCACCCGAACGCCTCCCTAGGGAGGTGTTTAGGGCACGTCCGACCGGTAGGAGGCCGCGGGGAAGACCCAGGACACGTTGGGAAGACTATGTCTCCCGGCTGGCCTGGGAACACCTCGGGGTCCCACAGTAAGAGCTGGACGAAGTGGCTGGGAAGAGGGAAGTCTGGGCTTCCCTGCTTAGGCTGCTGCCCCCGCGACCCGACCTCGGATAAGCGGAAGAAGATGGATGGATGGATGGATGTATTCCGTTTATATTTACATCTAACACAATTTCCCAACTCATATGGAAACATGGTTTGTATGTTATGCCATTGTTTACAAATTTGGTGAATAAATAACCAAAAATGTATATTTTGTTGTTTTCTTACTGTACCGAAAATGAACCGAACCGTGACCTCTAAACCGAGGTACGTACCGAACCGAAATTTTTGTGTACCGTTACACCCCTATCATTTAGTGGTCAATTGTACGGCATATGTACTGTACTGCGCAACCTACTAATAAAAGTTTCAATCAGTCAATCAAAACTGGAGTGGAACATTGTTCAACTTTAATCTCAATGGCTGTCCGCCAAACACTCATTTTGTTCACGGTATAGATTCGTTCAAGAGTTGTTCAAGATCAATATCTCATATGAGATGAAAGCCTCCAACACGATTAAAATACTCCTCGAGCTCTATTTGTGTAGCTAAGGGTCGTTTATCATCTCTGGCTGTCCCACTGATTGCTGAGTTTATTTTAAACGTATGTTGTTTCTGTAAACAATCACCTGTTTTTTTCTGCTTTGTGATAAAAACCAGATCTCTGCAGGAAACGACAACGGTGGTAAAATAAGCGAGTGAGGAGGAGGAGGAGGGCCGACAAGACTCAATGAAATGTCAAACCCCGGCCTGGCTTTTACGGAGTACGGCGTTAGGCAGCATGACTGAACTTGAGGCATGTTTCTTAGAGCAAAAGCGCCACACCCTCAGGTTCAAAGTCTCAGACGGCTTAGTTCTCAACGTTTGCTTAGAAATCTGCATCAAAGTCTCCAAGGTCCCCTATTAACACAAAGGGGACATTTTGATGATGTTTTTTTTACAGTAATATGTGTCCCTAGATCCTGTTTACGAGCACAAAACAGGACTCATTCATCCATTTTCTACCGTTTGTCCCTCTCGGATTTGCTTGTTCAATCCAATTGTGAGAGACGATGCACTCAATTTGTTTCATTTGAATTTCCGGGTTTTATGACGGGATTTGAAGAACCTCTGACTAGTGATGGGTCCGGCAACACCGATGCATCGGCGCATGCGTCGAGCTCATAGAGCGAAACCCTGTGTCGGTGCGCGTACCGCTTTTAGAAAGTCACGTGACCGATCATGAGCTGTTTTGGTCACGTGACCGATACGCGAACTGTGTCGCACTGACGCCTCCTCTGTGCCCTGTGAGCGGCTCTTTTCTACAGCCGGAGAAATAATAACTAAGAAGAGAAAGCGTCTAAAATGTAATACGTCGGAAAAACTTTTTTTTTTTTTTTATAAAAATGTGTAAAAAAAATAAAATTAAAACAATTCCCAGTCCACAATCATCCACAACACGTTCTCTTAGATTTCCATGTTATGATACATGTTCACATTATTTATTGACTGTATCTAAAAAAGATAAAAATATATTTTTATTTATATGAAATAATCCTAAATGAAATACAATGACTTGGTTTATATTATTGTATATACTAGGGCAGGGGTCACCAACGCGGTGCCCGCGGTCACCAGGTAGCCCGTAAGGACCGGATCAGTCGCCCGCTCGCCTGTTCTAAAAATAGCTCAAAGAGCAGCACTTACCAGTGAGCTGCCTCTATTTTTTCAATTGTATTTATTTACTAGCAAGCTGGTCTCGCTTTGCTCGACATTTTTAATTTTAAAAGAGACAAAACTCAAATAGAATTTGAAAATCCAAGAAAATATTTTAAAGACTTGGTCTTCACTTGGAATAAGCGGTAGAAAATGGATGGATGGATGGGTCTTCACTTGTTTAAATAAATTCATTTATTTTTTTTACTTTGCTTCTTATTATTTTTAGAAATACAATTTTAGAGAAAAAAAATACAACCTTAAAAATGATTTTAGGATTTTTAAACAAATATACCTTTTTACCTTTTAAATTTCTTCCTCTTCTTTCCTGACAATTTAAATCAATGTTCAAGTAAAAAAAAAATTTTTTATTGTAAAGAATAATAAATATTTTAGCTTCTGTTTTTTCGACGAAAAATATTTGTGAAATATTTCTTCAAACTTACTATGATTAAAATTCAAAAAAATTATTCTGGCAAATCTAGAAAATCTGTAGAATCAAATTTAAATCTTATTTCAAAGTATTTTGAATTTCTTTTAAAATTGTTGTTCTGGAAAATCTAGAAGAAATACTGATTTGTCTTTGTTAGAAATATAGCTTGGTCCAATTTGTTAAATATTCTAACAAAGTGCAGATTGGATTTTAACCAATTTAAAACATGTCATCAAAATTCTAAAATGTATCTTAAACAGGAAAAATTACTAATGATGTTCCATAAAAAAAATTTTTTAATTTTTTCAAAAAGATTCAAATTAGCTACTTTTTCTCTTCTTTTTGTCGGTTGAATTTTGAATTTTAAAGAGTCGAAATTGAAGATAAACTATGTTTCAAAATTTTATTTTAATTTTTTTTCGTGTTTTCTCCTCTTTTAAACCGTTCAATTAAGTGTTTTTTTCATCATTTATTCTCTACAAAAAACCTTCCGTAAAAGGAAAAAAAAATGTACGACGGAATGACAGACAGAAATACCCATTTTTTTTATATATATAAATGTATTTATTTAGCTATTCTTGTTTAAATCACACTTACGTGTAACTTACAAATGACAATATATTTATTTATTGAAGTGTGTATCAAACTGGTAGCCCTTCGCATTAATCAGTACCCAAGAAGTAGTTTTTGGTTTCAAAAAGGTTGGTGACCCCTGTACTAGGGCATCAAATCAGTGTCAGTTGAGTCGGTCCATAGGTTGCCTGTAGGGATTTTTAATGTCCAGCAGATGTCAGTATTTAGTGACACAGTATCGACACAGTATCAATACAGTTTTGCAATGTGTCGAAACACTTCATGACGCCTCATCAACCCATCACTACCTCTGACCCTTGTTTACGCTCACCACTTTGTGGAGGACACTTTTGAAAAATTTTTTAAAAAGTGGGCAGGCTTTGCTGCACATCTTAAAATACATATGCATACCTGCCAACTTTTGAAATCAGAAAAACCTAGTAGCCAGGGTCCAAGGGCCGCAGGCCCCGGTAGGTCCAGGACAAAGTCCTGGTGGGGGGGTTCAGGGCTTCGCCCCCCCGACGCAAAATGATTATTAGCATTCAGACAGGTTAAAATGTTGCTAAAACCATCACTTTTCTATCAGTCACAGTGACTTTTCAAAACAAAAATATTACAGCAAAAATCATATGGGTTGATTGACATGTTTATTCTGTAAGCTAACTAACTTCACCTACTCAGTGGCCTAGTGGTTAGAGTGTCCGCCCTGAGATCGGTAGGTTGTGGGTTCAAACCCCGGCCGAGTCATACCAAAGACTATAAAAATGGGACCCATTACCTTCCTGCTTGGCACTCAGCATCAAGGGTTGGAATTGGGGGTTAAATCACCAAAAAATGATTCCCGGGCGCGGCCACCGCTGCTGCCCACTGCTCCCCTCACCCTCCCAGGGGGTGATCAAGGGTGATGGGTTAAATGCAGAGAATAATTTCGCCACACCTAGTGTGTGTGTGACAATCATTGGTACTTTAACTTTAACTTTAATAGTTTGAAATTATTTTGACAGTTAATGCCAGTTATCCTGTCAACCTTTCACAAGACTTCAATTTGTTCATTGAAAGTATAAACACTTTTTACAGTAAACAAATGGTAAAACAGTACTAAACAATTCCATTAAAAAAAAAAATTGGTGTCATTATTAACTTTCTGTCCAAGCTTGTATAATCTACTGCCTTGTTCAATTGTAAAAAAAATATTCTGTGCCTAAAATTCACATTTCTATCACAATTATCATACTGTAAACATGGTAAGCTAACTTCATTACAATTAATAGTCCTGTCAATAGCATGGAAATACAATTCAAATGTAGTTTTTTTGTAAGCCTTTCAAAAGAATTCAAAATGTGAAAAATTAATGAAAATTAATTGAAGCCATCAGACACTTGAAAAGTGGCACATCACATCTCTAATGTAATCATTTGAACTTTTCAACAGAAATAGCACTGCAAAAATATTAAGGACATACTTCTGTATTTTGGTAGTTATGCTGTCAACATTTAACAAGATTTCTTCAACTTGGACTTGAAAGCATAAATAGTATAAACACTTTTAACAGTATAACAGTACTAAACAATTCCAATAGATAACATTGGTGTCATTACCTTTTTGTGGCTAAAATCCAAATTTATTCCATCAGATTGATCATACTGCAAAAATGATATGGTAACTTTATGATACGTTTACTTGAAGTGGCATAAAACACTGAAAGTGATTGTTCCTATAACCCCTTTGTTTCAAATGTTTGTTCCACTTGTGGCAGTCGGGCACCAGCATACCGTCTTTGACAACTTGAAGTGGCATAAAACACTGAAAGTGATTGTTCCTATAACCCCTTTGTTTTAAATGTTTTATGCCACATCAAGTTGTCAAAGACGTGCTGTGAAATACAGCCGACAGGATTGCGCACCAAACAACGAAGCAAGGCCAAAGCGCATGCATGGTGCAGGAGAACAAAGGACTTCTTTCATTTAAGGTTTGTGATAAACCATCAAACTCATTCGTTAAAAGGACTCTATAGTAATATAAAGTGAGTTTTTCTGGACATTATCATGCAAGAAAAGTTTATTTTTGGGACCGCGATCACAGCGTAATGATTTTTAAAGGTTGCATTACAAACATTTAACTGTCCCATGTGATCAGCCAGTGCGATTGGAAGTCCATGCTCGATTATTGCCTCCGTAAATAAAACTTCGGCATTTATCACATCCAAAGAATCTGTTTGGGCGACGAAAAACGTCGAAAGTTTTCCACTTGTATCGCTAGCAACGGCATTAGACTTGTGTTTTTTTGTCCCAACGTTGTCTTTTACATCGCTAATTCCTCCGTGTCCGATCGAAAAATCTTGTCTGCACAAGGTGCAATTTGCGTAGTTTTCACCGTATTTTTTATCACTGCAACCGTAACCCGGAATATGTTGATGAAAACCGTACTAATTACGGGAAAACCGGAGTAGTTGGCAGGTATGCATATGTCAGTTAATTGTTTTCTTCTTCTTCAGCAAATAAGCTAACATAGCATGCACTGTAAAAAAAAAAATGACAGTGAAAACTACGGCTAAATAGCAACAGTAAAACAGCGTAAAATCCAAACTAGTGGATCACTATAGTAAATGCAGTGGATTCCTGATAACCTAAATGACTATGGTTAGAATACGTAGAAAACTGTGAAAACCACAATTTGTACAATATTATAATGTCGCACACATGCAAATACTATTATTCTGTCTAAATGAAATATTTTGAACACTAGTAAGGTTGTAAATACTGTATAGAGTAAGCTAACCCATGTGGTTCCTGTGGATGTGAACACAAGTTGTAATTACTGTAGTGACTGAAACAGACATAGTAATGTGTAAATAATGTCAATAACTACATGAACCATCTGTGGCTGTGAAGTGAACACTAGTAAGGTTGTAAATACTGTATAGAGTAGGCTAACCCATGTGGTTCCTGTGGAATGTAAACAATTTGTAATTACTGTAGTGACTAAATAACATAGTGACTGAAACAGACATAGTGTAAATAATGTCAATAACTAGATGAACCATCTATGGCTGCGAAGTGAACACTAGTAAGGTTGTAAATACTGTATAGAGTAAGCTAACCCATGTGGTTCCTGTGGATGTAAACACAATTACTGTAGTGACTAAATAACATAGTGACTGAAACAGACATAGTGATGTGTAAATAATGTCAATAACTAGATGAACCATCTGTGGCTGCAAAGTGAACACTAGTAAGGTTGTAAATACTGCATAGAGTACACTAACCCATGTGGTTCCTGTGGATGTGAATATAATTACTGTAGTGACTAAATAACCTCTAGACTGAAACAGACATAGTAATGTGTAAATAATGTCAATAACTACATGAACCATCTGTGGCTGTGAAGTGAACACTAGTAAGGTTGTAAATACTGTATAGAGTAGGCTAACCCATGTGGTTCCTGTGGATGTTAACACAATTACTGTAGTGACTAAATAACATGGAGACTGAAACAGACATAGTGATGTGTAAATAATGTCAATAACTAGATGAACCATCTGTGGCTGTGAAGTGAACACTAGTAAGGTTGTAAATACTGTATAGAGTAGGCTAACCCATGTGGTTCCTGTGGATGTGAACACAATTACTGTAGTGACTAAATAACAAAGTGACTGAAACAAACAAAGTAATGTGTAAATAATGTCAATAACTAGATGAACCATCTGTGGCTGTGAAGTGAACACTAGTAAGGTTGTAAATACTGTATAGAGTAGGCTAGCCCATGTGGTTCCTGTGGATGTTAACACAATTACTGTAGTGACTAAATAACATAGTGACTGAAACAGACATAGTGTAAATAATGTCAATAACTAGATGAACCATCTGTGGCTGTGAAGTGAACACTAGCAAGGTTGTAAATACCGTATAGAGTAGGCTAACCCATGTGGTTCCTGTGGATGTTAACACAATTACTGTAGTGACTAAATAACATAGTGACTGAAACAGACATAGTGATGTGTAAATAATGTCAATAACTACATGAACCATCTGTGGCTGTGAAGTGAACACTAGTAAGATTGTAAATACTGTATAGAGTAGGCTAACCCATGTGGTTCCTGTGGATGTGAATATAATTACTGTAGTGACTAAATAACCTCTAGACTGAAACAGACATAGTGATGTGTAAATAATGTCAAAAACTAGATGAACCATCTGTGGCTGTGAAGTGAACACTAGTAAGGTTGTAAATACTGTATAGAGTAGGCTAACCCATGTGGTTCCTGTGGATGTGAACACAAGTTGTAATTACCGTAGTGACTAAATAACATAGTGACTGAAACAGACAAAGTAATGTGTAAATAATGTCAATAACTAGATGAACCATCTGTGGCTATGAAGTGAACACTAGTAAGGTTGTAAATACTGTATAGAGTAGGCTAGCCCATGTGGTTCCTGTGGATGTAAAACACAAGTTGTAATTACTGTAGTGACTAAATAACCTCGTGACTGAAACAGACATAGTGATGTGTAAATGTCAAAAACTAGATGAACCATCTGTGGCTGTGAAGTGAACACTAGTAAGGTTGTAAATACTGTATAGAGAAGGCTAACCCATGTGGTTCCTGTGGATGTGAACACAAGTTGTAATTACTGTAGTGACTAAATAACATAGTGACTGAAACAGATAGTGTAAATAATGTCAATAACTAGATGAACCATCTGTGGCTGTGAAGTGAACACTAGTAAGGTTGTAAATACTGTATAGATTAGGCTAACCCATGTGGTTCCTGTGGATGTAAAACACAAGTTGTAATTACTGTAGTGACTAAATAACATAGTGACTGAAACAGACATAGTGTAAATAATGTCAATAACTAGATGAACCATCTGTGGCTGTGCAGTGAACACTAGTAAGGTTGTAAATACTGTATAGAGTAGGCTAACCCATGTGGTTCCTGTGGATGTAAACAATTTGTAATTACTGTAGTGACTAAATAACATAGTGACTGAAACAGACATAGTAATGTGTAAATAATGTCAAAAACTAGATGAACCATCGGTGACTGTGAAGTGAACACTAGTAAGGTTGTAAATACTGTATAGAGTAGGCTAACCCATGTGGTTCCTGTGGATATGAACACAAGTTGTAATTACTGTAGTGACTAAATAACATAGTGACTGAAACAGACATAGTAATGTGTAAATAATGTCAATAACTAGATGAACCATCTGTGGCTGTGCAGTGAACACTAGTAAGGTTGTAAATACTGTATAGAGTAGGCTAACCCATGTGGTTCCTGTGGATGTAAACAATTTGTAATTACTGTAGTGACTAAATAACATAGTGACTGAAACAGACATAGTAATGTGTAAATAATGTCAAAAACTAGATGAACCATCGGTGACTGTGAAGTGAACACTAGTAAGGTTGTAAATACTGTATAGAGTAGGCTAACCCATGTGGTTCCTGTGGATATGAACACAAGTTGTAATTACTGTAGTGACTAAATAACATAGTGACTGAAACAGACATAGTGTAAATAATGTCAATAACTAGATGAACCATCTGTGGTTGTGAAGTGAACACTAGTAAGGTTGTAAATACTGTATAGAGTAGGCTAACCCATGTGGTTCCTGTGGATGTAATTACTGTAGTGACTAAATAACCTTGTGACTGAAACAGACATAGTGATGTGTAAATAATGTAAATAAGTAGATGAACCATCTGTGGCTGTGAAGTGAACACTAGTAATGTTGTAAATACTGTATAGAGTAGGCTAACCCATGTGGTTCCTGTGGATGTAAACAATTTGTAATTACTGTAGTGACTAAATAACATAGTGACTGAAACAGACATAGTGTAAATAATGTCAATAACTAGATGAACCATCTGTGGCTGTGAAGTGAACACTAGTAAGGTTGTAAATACTGTATAGAGTAGGCTAACCCATGTGGTTCCTGTGGATGTAAAACACAAGTTGTATTTACTGTAGTGACTAAATAACCTTGTGACTGAAACAGACAGTTATGTGTAAATAATGTCAAAAACTAGATGAACCATCTGTGGCTGTGAATTGAACACTAGTAATGTTGTAAATACTGTATAGAGTAGGCTAGCCCATGTGGTTCCTGTGGATGTAAAACACAAGTTGTAATTACTGTATTGACTAAATAACATAGTGACTGAAACAGACATAGTAAGGTGTAAATAATGTCATTAACTAGATGAACCATCTGTGGCTGCGAAGTGAACACTAGTAAGGTTGTAAATACTGTATAGAGTAGGCTAGCCCATATGGTTCCTGTGGATGTGAATATAATTACTGTAGTGACTAAATGACAGTGACTGAAACAGACATAGTAATGTGTAAATAATGTCAATAACTAGATGAACCATCTGTGGCTGTGAAGTGAACACTAGTAAGGTTGTAAATACTGTATAGAGTAGGCTAGCCCATGTGGTTCCTGTGGATGTGAACACAAGTTGTAATTACTGTAGTGACTAAATAACATAGTGACTGAAACAGACATAGTGTAAATAATGTCAATAACTAGATGAACCATCTGTGGCTGTGAAGTGAACACTAGTAAGGTTGTAAATACTGTATAGAGTAGGCTAACCCATGTGGTTCCTGTGGATGTAAACAATTTGTAATTACTGTAGTGACTAAATAACATAGTGACTGCAACAAACATAGTGATGTGTAAATAATGTCAATAACTCGATGAACCATCTGTGGCTGCGAAGTGAACACTAGTAATGTTGTAAATACTGTATAGAGTAGGCTAACCCATGTGGTTCCTGTGGATGTGAACACAAGTTGTAATTACTGTAGTGACTAAATAACATAGTGACTGAAACAGACATAGTGATGTGTAAATAATGTCAATAACTAGATGAACCATCTGTGGCTGTGAAGTGAACACTAGCAAGGTTGTAAATACTGTATAGAGTAGGCTAACCCATGTGGTTCCTGTGGAATGTAAACAAGTTGTAATTACTGTAGTGACTAAAAATAACAGTGACTGACACAGACAAAGTAATGGGTAAATAATGTAAATAACTAGATGAACCATCTGTGGCTGTGCAGTGAACACTAGCAAGGTTTTAAATACTGTATAGAGTAGGCTAACCCATGTGGTTCCTGTGGATGTAAAACACAAGTTGTAATTACTGTAGTGACTAAATAACCTTGTGACTGAAACAGACATAGTGATGTGTAAATAATGTCAAAAACTAGATGAACCATCTGTGGCTGTGAAGTGAACACTAGTAAGGTTGTAAATACTGTATAGAGTAGGCTAACCCATGTGGTTCCTGTGGATGTAATTACTGTAGTGACTAAATAACCTCGTGACTGAAACAGACATAGTGATGTGTAAATAACGTCAATAAGTAGAATAACCATCTGTGGCTGTGAAGAGAACACTAGTAAGGTTGTAAATACTGTATAGAGTAGGCTAACCCATGTGGTTCCTGTGGATGTAAACAATTTGTAATTACTGTCGTGACTAAATAACATAGTGACTGAAACAGACATAGTGATGTGTAAATATTGACAATAACTAGATGAACCATCTGTGGCTGTGAAGTGAACACTAGTAAGATTGTAAATACTGTATAGAGTAGGCTAACCCATGTGGTTCCTGTGGATGTAAACAATTTGTAATTATTGTAGTGACTAAATAACATAGTGACTGCAACAGACATAGTGATGTGTAAATAATGTCAATAACTAGATGAACCATCTGTGGCTGTGAAGTGAACACTAGTAAGGTTGTAAATACTGTATAGAGTAGGCTAACCCATGTGGTTCCTGTGGATGTAAAACACAAGTTGTGATTACTGTAGTGACTAAATAACCTTGTGACTGAAACAGACATAGTGATGTGTAAATAATGTCAATAACTAGATGAACCATCTGTGGAACTGAAGTGAACACTAGTAAGGTTGTAAATACTGTATAGAGTACACTAACCCATGTGGTTCCTGTTGGTGTGAACAAAAGTTGTAATTACTGTAGTGACTAAACAACATAGTGACTTAAACAGACACAATGTAAATAATGTCAATAATTAGATGAACCATCTGTGGCTGTGAAGTGAACACTAGTAAGGTTGTAAATACTGTATAGAGTAGGCTAACCCATGTGGTTCCTGTGGATGTAAACAATTTGTAATTATTGTAGTGACTAAACAACATAGTGACTGAAACAGACATAGTGATTCATTTGGACGAACGGGGTATATATCTTTGTCAACTCTGTTGATCATTTGTCAATTCTTTAAACACTAAAACATCTTTAAATGCTGCATTTTTGGCAAATTTTTGCATGCTCAATTGCTGACAAACTAGGAGTTTTGGGGGGAGGGGCGGACCCCCGGCTTATTTTCAGTTTTAGTTCAAATCACATGTTTGAATATGAGACCTTCCATGGAATTCCAATCTACTTTGGCTGAAGTGTAAGAAAATTGTCCACATCAGTCAGGACCGGGTCAATGTTTGTGTCTGTGCACGTTCCACAATTCCAACTCACCTGAGTCATCTTGGCCAAGTCCAAAGAGGGCCGCTGCTCCTGAGCGTCCTCGGGCCGTCGCCGCTTCATCCCGACCTTTTTGTCGTTCAGCACGCAAGGCTGCGACCTGCTCCGAGAGAGGCAGCCCTTCCCGTCGCGTCTCTGGCCGCACCGCCGCCCCAGTTCCGGGGTGGAGTCCGGCGAGCTGGCCTCTGAGGCCTCCTCTCTCTGGAGTTCGGGAAGGCTGATTCTCTCGTGGGAGAGGGAGAGAGGTCTGAGGACGTGGCAGGACTGCGGCGGAGGGACCGGGGAGGCAGTGAAGTGAGGGTGGACAGGCAGTCGCTGGCTGAAGAAGGGCAGGTCCAAGGGTCCGTCTGCGGGGATGCCGGAGCATGAAGGAAAACTGAAGCTGGAGCTACGCTGCATGGCGGGGAAATGACCGGCGGAGAACCCTCCGCCAGCACGCACGCTCCCGCCGCTGTGGCACCGTCGCTTCTCCACCGCCGTCCACACTCTGGAGCCCTGAGGCCGCCACGACGAGCGAAAGCCGGCAAATTCGTCTGAAAAGGACAGCGAGCGACACTGGCGCTTGCTGGGGGGCGCCGCGGGGGCTGGGCTGGCGGCGGTAGTGGTGTAGCGTGAAGTGGCCGTCGAGGTGGCGTGGGCTTCGGTCACGGAGGCGTCACCCAGGTTCAGATCGCTTATCAGGCTGGTGATGGCGGTGGTGGGGCCCGGCTCTTTGGCCCAGGGGCGGCTGCCCGGCTCGGGCGTCACGTCCCACAGGCTCTCCAGGCTGGTGCCCGACTGGAAGCTCCGTCCTGGGTGCAGCCATCGGTCTGCCTCTGGAAAATACACAACCGTGCAAAGAAAAAGAAATAAATGAAACCAGTCCCTGCTCAATGTCCTCTGCACAAATGTTTGTGTTAAAAGACAAGTTCACTATTTTATTTAAGGACTAAATGACAATAATAAACATATGTTTCATGTACACTAACATTTTTTTGTGTGTGTGTGTGTGTGTGTGTGTGTGTGTGTGTGTGTGTGTGTGTGTGTGTGTGTGTGTGTGTGTGTGTGTGTGTGTGTGTGTATGTGTATGTGTGTGTATGTATGTATGTATGTATGTGTGTGTGTAAGCATGTGTGTACGTATGTATGTGTGTATTCGTGTATGTATGTGTGTATGTATGTACGTGTATATTCGTGTATGTATGTGTGTACGTATGTATGTATGTGTGTATGTTTGGTACCAAAACCAAAATATTGGTATCGAGACAACCCTAGTGTGTGTGTGTGTGTGTGTGTGTGTGTGTGTGTGTGTGTGTGTGTGTGTGTGTGTGTGTGTGTGTGTGTGTGTGTGTATGTATGAATGTATGTGTGTATGTGTGTATGTATGTATGTATGTGTGTAAGCATGTGTGTAAGCATGTGTGTATGTACGTACGTATGTATGTGTGTATTCATGTAAGGATGTGTGTAGGTGTGTATTTGTGTATGTGTGTAAGTGTGTATTCGTGTATGTATGTGTGTATGTATATGTATGTATGTGTGTGTGTATAAGTGTATATATGTGTGTATGTATGTATGTGTGTATAAGTGTATAGATGTGTGTGTGAATGTGTATGTATGTGTGTATGCATGTGTGTATGTATGTGTTTATGTATATTTGTATGTATGTGTTTATGTATGTATGTATGTATGTACGTGTGTGTGTGTGTGTGTATATGTGTATGTGTGTATGTATGTATGTGTGTATAAGTGTATATATGTGTGTATAAGTGTATATATGTGTGTGTATGTATATGTGTGTGTGGATATATATGTGTGTGTATATATGTGTGTAATAATGTATATGTGTGT
>NC_084549.2:4137500-4140000 GCF_033978685.3 Nerophis lumbriciformis
AACTATCTCCTCTGAGCGCGTTTGTCGTTTCGGCTTCAAACTAACACAGGAGAGAGATTAAACCCTTGTGTATAAAATAACAGAACAGCGTTTTAATACCTGCTCCGGTTTTGATTTTATGACCCTTCAAAGACCCGCTGCGCTGATGCTGCTGCGCTGTTGTTTTTTTAAGATGGCTGCTTAAAAGCAGGAAGCACCAGCGTGCCCACACAATGCAGACAAGGTAGGTACACTACACAAAAGTATTGGGACACTTATGACTACCACCGGACAAAAGTATTGGGACACTTAGGCCGAAAACTGGACAAAAGTATTGGGACACTTAGGCCGAAAACTGGACAAAAGTATTGGGACACTTGGGACTACAACTTGACAAAAGTATTGGGACACTTAGGACTACAACTTGCCAAAAGTATTGGGACACTTGGGACTAAAACTGGACAAAAGTATTGGGACACTTAGGACTAGCACCTGCCAAATACGCGGGCCCGACCAACGCTGCTTGCAGCTTTAATTATTATTATACCGGCTGCCTCTTTGAGCTGCAATTTGACCCACTTAACATGCTTCAAAACTCACCATATTTGACGCACACGTCAGGACCTGCGAAAATTGCCTTTTGATAAAAAAAACGAACAGCAAAACTCAAAATCGTGCTCTAGCGCCCCCTAGGAAAAAAAATAGACTGCCTGTAACTCCCACTAGGAAGGTCGGAGAGACATGAAACAATGTAGGTGTGACTTACACCTACTTTTCATAATTGTACATCCTCCGGCAAAAATCAACAGGAAGTTGGCAATTCCCCCTTCAAGACAAAAAAGTACTAAAAACAGTCACTTTTGCCTCTTTGAGCTGTATTTTGACCCCCTTAACATGCTTCAAAACTCACCAAACTGAACACACACATCAGGACTGGCTAAAATTGTGATCTAATGAAAAAAACCTAACCCCAAATCTAAAAATTGCGCTCTACCGCAATTTTTGAATAAAACGCAGAAAAAACTGCTCCTCGGAAGAAAAAAATGACATAACTGCCTGTAACTCCCACTGGGAAGGTCGGAGAGACATGAAACAAAAACCTCTATGTAGGTCTCACTTAGACCTACATTTCATAATTTGACAACCCCCAGCAAAAATCAACAGGAAGTTTGCTATTCCCCCTTCAAAACAATTGTTTTGTAAAAACCGGTCACCTTCCTTCAAAAACGATCTCCTCTGAGCGCGTTTGTCGTTTCGCCTTCAAACTAACACAGGAGAGAGATTGAACCCTTGTGATTACAATGATTTCTAACTGCTCCGGTTTTGATTTTATGACCCTTCAAAGACCCGCTGCGCTGATGCTGCTGCGCTGATGCTGCTGCGCTGCTGTTTTTTTAAGATGGCTGCTTAAAAGCAGGAAGCACCAACGTGCCCACACAATGCAGACAAGGTAGGTACACTAGACAAAAGTCTTGGGACACTTCAGACTAAAAGTAGACAAAAGTATTGGGACACTTATGACCATCACTGGACAAAAGTATTGGGACATTTAGGACTAGCACCTGCCAAATATGCGGGCCCGACCAATGCTGCTTGCAGCTTTAATTTTAATTGTTTTTTTTTATCTTTTTTGTTTTTTTTAATACCGTATTTTCCGCACTATTAGCCGCACCTAAAAACCACAAATTTTCTCAAAAGCTGACAGTGCGCCTTATAACCCGGTGCACTTTATATATGGATAAATATTAAGATTCATTTTCATAAAGTTTCGGTCTCGCAACTTCGGTAAACAGCCGCCATCTTTTTTCCCGGTAGAACAGGAAGCGCTTCTTCTTCTACGCAAGCAACCGCCAAGGTAAGCACCCGCCCCCATAGAACAGGAAGCGCTTCTTCTTCTACTGTAAGCAACCACCCGCCCCGCGTAGAAGAAGAAAAAGCGCGCGGATATCACCGTACGTTTCATTTCCTTTGTGTGTTTACATCTGTAAAGACCACAAAATGGCTCCTACTAAGCGACAGGTATCCGGTTCATGAAAAGACGCAATCTCTCCATCCGCACACGGATTACTATTTCACAGCAACTGATATTCCTGTGAACCGCACTGTGGATACAACGGGAGCACGTACGGTGAACATTCGCACCACAGGGAATGAGAAGTCATCCTTCACTGTGGTTCTAGCTTGCCACGCTAATGGCCAGAAACTTCCACCCATGGTGATATTCAAAAGGAAGACCTTGCCAAAAGAGACCTTTCCAGGCCGGCGTCATCATAAAAGCTAACTCGAAGAGATGGATGAAGAAAAGATGAGCGAGTGGTTAAGGTAAGTTTAAGTTTACGCGAAGAGGCCGGGTGGCTTTTTTCACGCAGCTCCGTCCATGTTGATATACGATTTAGCGCAGTTAGATGCGGCTTACAACACGGGGCGGCTTATAGGTGGACAAAGTTTTGAAATATGCCGTTCATTGAATGCGCGGCTTATGACCCAGGGCGCCTTATGGTGCGGAAAATACGGTACACTA
>NC_084549.2:4145000-4150000 GCF_033978685.3 Nerophis lumbriciformis
AAATCAACAGGAAGTTTGCTATTCCCCCTTCAAAACAAATTTTTTGTAAAAACCGGTCACCTTCCTTCAAAAACGATCCCCTCTGAGCGCGTTTGTCGTTTCGCCTTCAAACTAACACAGGAGAGAGATTGAACCCTTGTGATTACAATGACAGAAGCGCTTTTTTTCTAACTGCTCCGGTTTTGATTTTATGACCCTTCAAAGACCCGCTGCGCTGATGCTGCTGCGCTGCTGTTTTTTTTAAGATGGCTGCTTAAAAGCAGGAAGCACCAACGTGCCCACACAATGCAGACAAGGTAGGTACACTACACAAAAGTATTGGGACACTTCAGACTAAAAGTAGACAAAAGTATTGGGACACTTATGACCATCACTGGACAAAAGTATTGGGACACTTAGGACTAGCACCTGCCAAATATGCGGGCCCGACCAATGCTGCTTGCAGCTTTAATTTTAATTGTTTTTTTTATCTTTTTTTTTTTTTTTAATACCGTATTTTCCGCACTATTAGCCGCACCTAAAAACCACAAATATTCTCAAAAGCTGACAGTGCGCCTTATAACCCGGTGCGCTTTATATATGGATAAATATTAATATTAATAGTCCTGTCAATAGCATGGAATTACAATTCAAATGTAGTTTTTTTGTAAGCCTTTCAAAAGAATTCAAAATATGAAAAATTAATGAAAATTAATTGAAGCCATCAGACACTTGAAAAGTGGCACATCACATCTCTAATGTAATCATTTGAACTTTTCAACAGAAATAGCACTGCAAAAATATTAAGGACATACTTCTGTATTTTGGTAGTTATGCTGTCAACATTTAACAAGATTTCTTCAACTTGGACTTGAAAGCATAAATAGTATAAACACTTTTAACAGTATGTCGTGCTGTGAAATACAGCCGACAGGATTGCGCACCAAACACGAAGCAAGGCCAAAGCGCATGCATGGTGCAGGAGAACAAAGAACTTCTTTCATTTAAGGTTTGTGATAAACCATCAAACTCATTCGTTAAAAGGACTCTATAGTAATATAAAGTGAGTTTTTCTGGACATTATCATGCAAGAAAAGTTTATTTTTGGGACCGCGATCACCGCGTAATGATTTTTAAAGGTTGAATTACAAACATTGAACTGTCCCATGTGATCAGCCAGTGCGATTGGAAGTCCATGCTCAATTATTGCCTCCGTAAATAAAACTTCGGCATTTATCACATCCAAAGAATCTGTTTGGGCGACGAAAAACGTTGAAAGTTTTCCACTTGTATCGCTAGCAACGGCATTAGACTCGTGTTTTTTTGTCCCAACGTGGTCTTTTACATCGCTAATTCCTCCGTGTCCGATCGAAAAATCTTGTCTGCGCAAGGTGCAATTCGCGTAGTTTTCACCCTTTTTGGAACGGATAATTATTCCCCGGATAGGCTTTTGAATATTCTTCACGGAATGACTGCAGTTTTCTTTTCGGTTTAAGACTCGTTTGCGATGTTTCTCCGGCTGATTCCATGATCGTTCGCTCGTTTGGAAACAATGGCAACTGGTGCCTCGTGCTTGGCAGCGGTGCTATAAATAGCCTCGCGCATTTAAAAAAAAAATGTTTTTAATTAATGAAAAAACGTATTTTTTATCACTGCAACCGTAACCCGGAATAGGTTGATGAAAACCGTACTAATTACGGGAAAACCGGAGTAGTTGGCAGGTATGTGACAGTGATTTCTCCAGATTCTCTGAACCTTTTGATGATATTACGGACCGTAGATGTTGAAATCCCTAACTTTCTTGCAATTGCACTTTGAGAAACATTGTTCTTAAACTGTTCAACAATTTGCTCACGCATTTGTTGACAAAGTGGTGACCCTCGCCCCATCCTTGTTTGTGAATGACTGAGCATTTCATGGAATCTACTTTTATACCCAATCATGGCACCCACCTGTTCCCAATTAGCCTGCACACCTGTGGGATGTTCCAAATAAGTGTTTGATGAGCATTCCTCAACTTTATCAGTATTTATTACCACCTTTCCCAACTTCTTTGTCACGTGTTGTTGATAAACGGTTTTTCGCCTTGCATGGGAGAGTTTTAACTTGCACTTACAGATGTAGCGACCAACTGTAGTTACTGACAGTGGGTTTCTGAAGTGTTCCTGAGCCCATGTGGTGATATCCTTTACACACTGATGTCGCTTGTTGATGCAGTACAGCCTGAAGGATGGAAGGTCACGGGCTTAGCTGACTACGTGGAGTGATTTCTCCAGATTCTCTGAACAGTTTGATGATATTACGGACCGTAGATGGTGAAATCCCTAAATTCCTTGCAATAGCTGGTTGAGAAAGGTTTTTCTTAAACTGTTCAACAATTTGCTCACGCATTTGTTGACAAAGTGGTGACCCTCGCCCCATCCTTGTTTGTGAATGACTGAGCATTTCATGGAATCTACTTTTATACCCAATCATGGCACCCACCTGTTCCCAATTAGCCTGTTCACCTGTGGGATGTTCCAAATAAGTGTTTGATGAGCATTCCTCAACTTTATCAGTATTTATTGCCACCTTTCCCAACTTCTTGCTGGCATCAAATTCTAAAATTAATGATTATTTGCAAAAAAAAAAAAGGTTTATCAGTGTGAACATCAAATATGTTGTCTTTGTAGCATATTCAACTGAATATGGGTTGAAAATGATTTGCAAATCATTGTATTCCGTTTATATTTACATCTAACACAATTTCCCAACTCATATGGAAACGGGGTTTGTAAAATGGAGCAAACAACAGATGTACACATACTTGCCAACCTTGAGACCTCCGATTTCGGGAGGTGGGGGGTGGGGGGTGGGGTAGGGGGCGTGGTTAAGATATATATATATATATATATATATATATATAAGAAATACTTGACTTTCAGTGAATTCTAGCTATATATATATATATATATATATATATATACATATATATATATATATATATATATATATATATATATATATATATATATATATATATAAAATAAATACTTGAATTTCAGTGTTCATTTATTTACACATATACACACACATAACACTCATCTACTCATTGTTGAGTTAAGGGTTGAATTGTCCATCTTTGTTCTATTTTCTGTCACTATTTCAGAACACACTTTATACAAATATACATTATAAAATCAGTAAGAAAACGGGAGCTCTAATTTGGGAGTCTGAATTAGGATCAGAAGTTCCTATATAAACATTGCGCACTCACGTCGCCATTTTGTATTGATTACTGCAGCTGTGCACTGGATTCATTCACAAACACAAACTACAACTCACAAACACTTTAGAGTTAGGCTCCACCATCAGAATGTGTACTTAAACTTATAAAGATCACATGGATATTATTCAGTGAGTTGATTCACCAAAACTAACCTGTTATACAGGAGGAAAAAAGCACACAGGACGTTTCAATTGTTCACAGACTGGTCGCGCTCATCAGAATGACAAGACACTTCCGGTCTGCAGGCGATAGCATTCAATTGGGAAGAAACGCCCTACTGCCCCCTACTGACCAATGTGAATAATGATAAATGTGTAATGACAGCTCCAAAAACGAATTCAAACCACAAAATAAAATAAATAAATCAACACAAAAATGTGACACATTATGGGTGGGTCACATATGCATGTACAGTAGATGGCAGTATTGTCCTGTTTAAAAGTGTCACAACATTGCTGTTTACGGCAGACGAACTGCTTTACGGTAGACGCTGTTGTTTTGTGTTGTCAACACCTCACTCAGGTCCGCATGGAGCTGGAGGGGGGCGTGGCCTCCAGCTCCGCCTGAATTTCGGGAGTTTTTCGGGAAGGAAATTTGTCCCGGGAGGTTTTCGGGAGAGGCGCTGAATTTCGGGAGTCTCCCGGAAAATCCGGGGAGGGTTGGCAAGTATGGATGTACAAACACACATTTTTACAATGGAGTTCAGGGTGCGCATCGTGCGGTCAACCGGTCTACAAAAAGCATGTAAACAAACAGCTTGGGCCTTAAGAGGTTAAAGCCAACAAATCAAGTTAGTGGTAATCTCCTGTGTATTCCATAAAGGCAAACAAAGAAGAAGAAAAAAATACTCCCTCTTTCTTAATTTGTGATGTTTATTTTCAGTTTAAGTCATTTTGGCGCAATGCCGCACGCAAACATGGTAACGCCATCACAAACATCCCCTGCTCGGTAATGAAACGCTTCGTGTAAATAGCAACACCGCCACACCTTTTTACTCCAAATGTTTCCTCAAATAACACAACGTGCGCTGACTTTATGAAGGAGCTTGGCGGACACAGTAAAGGCGGTTGTGTGTGTGTGTGTGTGTGTGTGTGTGTGTGTGTGTGTGTGTGTGTGTGCACTTGTCTCACCATCCTTGTGTGGACATACACTTGACAAACCAACCTTTCTGTGAGGACCTTTTGACTTGTGAGGACATTTTCCTGGTCCTCACAACTACAGAAGTAAAATATTTTGTTTTACTTTGTGTGTTTTGCATTCTGAAGTGAGGTTGCAACTCTCTACTCCCATCTAGTGGTAGATATACATTTTTTCATTCTAGCTATAGTGGAAAGGGGGGCCCTCCCAACCTACTAACCAAACGTGGGTCCACACAAAGTAGGCAAGACATGTGTGTGTGTGTGTGTGTGTGTGTGTGTGTGTGTGTGTGTGTGTGTGTGTGTGTGTGTGTGTGTGTGCACTTGCCTCACCATCCTTGTGTGGACATACACTTGACAAACCAACCTTTCTGTGAGGACCTTTTGACTTGTGAGGACATTTTCCTGGTCCTCACAACTACAGAAGTAAAATATTTTTTTTTACTTTGTGTGTTTTGCATTCTGAAGTGAGGTTGCAACTCTCTACTCCCATCTAGTGGTAGATATACATTTTTTCCATCATTCTAGCTATAGTGGAAAGGGGGGCCCTCCCAATCTACTAACCAAACGTGGGTCCACACAAAGTAGGCAAGACATGTATGTGTGTGTGTGTGTGT
>NC_084549.2:4152500-4225000 GCF_033978685.3 Nerophis lumbriciformis
CATGTATGTGTGTGTGTGTGTGTGTGTGTGTGTGTGTGTGTGTGTGTGTGTGTTCTTGTATTTCTAGCCTTCTTGAGACATCAGCAAGGAAAAGTGCCGTCCATATGAGGACCCGTGAACAAGTTCGGAGGTCTCAAGAAGGTAGAGAAATACAAAAATATGTGTGTGTGTGTGTGTGTGTGTGTGTGTGTGTGTGTGTGTTCTTGTATTTCTACCGTTCTTGAGACATCAACAGGGAAAAGTACCTTCCATATGAGGACCCGTGAACAAGTTTGGAGGTCTCAAGAAGGTAAGAAATACAAAAATGTGTGTGCGTGTGTGTGTGTGTGTGTGTGTGTGTGTACTTGTCTCACCATCCTTGTGTGGACATACACTTGACAAACCAACCTTTCTGTGAGGACCTTTTGACTTGTGAGGACATTTTCCTGGTCCTCACAACTACAGAAGTAAAATATTTTGTTTTACTTTGTGTGTTTTGCATTCTGAAGTGAGGTTGCAACTCTCTACTCCCATCTAGTGGTAGTTATACATTTTTTCCATCATTCTAGCTATAGTGGAAAGGGGGGCCCTCCCAACCTACTAACCAAACGTGGGTCCACACAAAGTAGGCAAGACATGTGTGTGTGTGTGTGTGTGTGTGTGTGTGTGTGTGTGTGTGTGTGTGTGTGTGTGTGTGTGTTCTTGTATTTCTACCATTCTTGAGACATCAACAGGGAAAAGTACCTTCCATATGAGGACCCGTGAACAAGTTTGGAGGTCTCAAGAAGGTAAGAAATACAAAAATGTGTGTGCGTGTGTGTGTGTGTGTGTGTGTGTGTGTGTGTTCTTGTATTTCTACCGTTCTTGAGACATCAACAGGGAAAAGTACCTTCCATATGAGGACCCGTGAACAAGTTTGGAGGTCTCAAGAAGGTAAAAAATACAAAAATGTGTGTGCGTGTGTGTGTGTGTGTGTGTGTGCACTTGTCTCACCATCCTTGTGTGGACATACACTTGACAAACCAACCTTTCTGTGAGGACCTTTTGACGTGTGAGGACATTTTCCTGGTCCTCACAACTACAGAAGTCAAATATTTTTTTTTTACTTTGTGTGTTTTGCATTCTGAAGTGACTTTGCAACTCTCTACTCCCATCTAGTGGTAGATATAAATTGTTTCCATCATTCTTGCTATAGTGGAAAGGGGGGCCCTCCCAATCTACTAACCAAACGTGGGTCCACACAAAGTAGGCAAGGTGTGTGTGTGTGTGTGTGTGTGTGTGTGTGTGTGTGTGTGTGTGTGTGTGTGTGTGTGTGTGTGTGTGTGTGTGTGTGTGTGTGTGTGTGTGTGTGTACTGCCATGCAAGGTGTGTTTTAGTGAGGCTTGGCACACATTCTTCCTGCCCCTTGCAGGTTGCTATGAACACTGGTCTCCCCAAAATAAAGTCCCTCATGACACGTTTAGATGATGCCATTGCAGCGACAGTTTTTTTCCAATAATTAAAAACGTTTACACGGGCCAAATGAGGACTTCCTTGTCAGAACGTGGCGAAGCAAACATGGCGGAATCATTTGGCTCGTCGGGGGGAAAAGAAGGAATGGCCGAAGATGTGGTCGCGGCTAAAAGGGAGCATGTGTGGAAGTGCGGTTGTTTTTTTTTATTCACATACAAAAGCAGAAGTCATGTTGACGCGCCTCATGCTGGCTCGCTGATGTCAAAGATAAGCGCTTGTACACATAAACTGAAAGCAAAAGTAGGCATTGCTTGCATATATACAGTACAGGACACACCTTCTCATTCAATGCTTTATTTTCATGACTATTTACATTGTAGATTGGAGTTATGTACTTAATAGAGATGCGCGGATAGGCAATTATTTCATCCGCAACCGCATCAGAAAGTCGTCAACCATCCGCCATCCACCCGATGTAACATTTGATCAGAATTGCACCCGCCCGCACCCGCCCGTTGTTATATATCTAATATAGACGATGCAAGGCATTAGTGAGGTTATAAAGCTTTTGCCTGTTAAAGAAAGGAGACTGATCCAATGCAGCACAGACATTCGCGTGCCACGCTGTCACGACCCAGACGCACACCAGTGCGCAATCATATGGGAGCCGCGCTGAGCGCACCTCCAAGCGCGTCTCGCTGCCGGCGACGGCCGGGTATATGGGCCCGACGCTCCAGCGCCATCCATTTTCAGGGCTAGTTGATTCGGCAGGTGGGTTGTTACACACTCCTTAGCGGGTTCCGACTTCCATGGCCACCGCCCTGCTGTCTATATCAATGTTATGTGGGTAACAACATTTAACTATGTATATATATTACCGAATTGGTTTAACTGCCACCCGCCTGAATCTATTTAAAATCTAATTTTTTTTATTTCAACCGCCCGACCCGACCCGCGGATAAAATCTAATTTTTTAAAATTTCATCCGCCCGATCCGCGGATAATCCGCGGACTCCGCGGTTGTGCCCGCAAACCGCGCATCTCTAGTACTTAACAAAAAAAGGTGAAAAAACATGTTTTATATACTATCCATCCATCCATTTTCTACCGCTTATTCCCTTTGGGGTCGCGGGGGGCGCTGGAGCCTATCTCAGCTACAATCGGGCGGAAGGCGGGGTACACCCTGGACAAGTCGCCACCTCATCGCAGGGCCAACACAGATAGACAGACAACATTCACACTCACATCCACACACTAGTTTCTTCAAAATAGCCACCTTTTGCTCTGACTACTGCTTTGCACATTCTTGGCATTCTCTGCATGAGCTTCGAGCACACCTGTGGAAGTGAAAACCACTTCAGGTGACTTCCTCTTGAAGCTCATGGAGAGAATGCTAAGAGTGTGCAAAGCAGTAGTTGTCAAGACTGGGTCTTGGGTGTGTGCTTTTCCGGGATGCAACGGAAAGTTGGCTCGGGCGAGACGGGAATGAAGGTACATGATTTATTTATTTATTATCAAAAAAAAGGAATAAATGAAAGCGCGCACAGTGGCGGAGAATAAACTATGAAACCAAAAGACTATAGCAAAAAAAAGTACAAATGAAAAGCACGCACAGTGGCGGAGAACAAACTATGAAAAACAAAAAGACTATAAACATGGAACAAAAACTTACTTGGCTTGGACAAAAAAATAGTTGCGTGAAGAATGGACATGGGAAGAAGTGCCAGGCATGGACAGAGCATAAATGTGGTGAGGTCGTCAGAACGACAAACTGAAAATGAATGAACTTAAATACTATGGACATGATTAACGAAAACAGGTGCGTGACTCAAAACGTGAAACAGGTGCGTGACGTGACAGGTGAAAACGAATGGTTGCTATGGTGACAAACAAGAGTGCACAATGAGTCCAAACGTGGAACAGGTGAAACTAATGGGGTAATCATGGAAACAAGACAAGGGAGTGAAAAGACAGAAACTAAAGAGTCCTATAACTAAACAAAACATGACTTAAAACAAAACATGATTACACAGACATGACAGTAGTCAAAGCAAAGGTTGGCTATTTTGAAGAAACTAGTATATAAAACACATCTTTTTTTTGTGTTAAATACATAACTCCACATGTGTTCATTCATAGTTTTGATGTGACAATCCACAACGTACGTAGTCATGAAAATAAAGCATTGAATGAGGAGAAGGTGTGTCCAAACTTTTGGCCTGTACTAGTGTTGTCCCAATACCAATATTTTGGTACCGGTACCACCAAAGTGGTAGGTTACATAAACCGACGCAGAGGGGTCAGCGGATGCTGAAGCGCATAGTGCAAAGACTTTCTGCTACAGAGCTCCAAATTTCACGAGACCTTCCAATTAGCCCACGTACAGTACGCAGAGAGCGTCATTGAATGGGGTTCAATGGCCGAGCAGCTGCATCTAAGCCATACATCACCAAGTCCAATGCAATGTTTGGGATGCAGTGGTGTAAAGCCGTGGTCCCCAACCACCGGGCCGCGGTTCGGTACCGGTCCGTGGATCGATTGGTACCGGGCCACACAAGAAATAAAAAAAAATAATAATAATAATTTTTGTATTTTTATTTTTTTATTAAATCAACATAAAAAACACAAGATACACTTACAATTAGTGCACCAACCCAAAAAAAACCTCCCTCCCCATTTTACACTCATTCGCACATAAGGGTTGTTTCTTTCTGTTATTAATATTCTGGTTCCTACATTATATATCCAGTGTTTCCCACAGGACAGGCATCTATTTGTGGTGGTGTGGTCGGGGGGCGGGGGGTGACGGCGGCGGCGGCGATGACCAAGAAGAACGCGGAGTTGGAATATAAGTACAACACTTTATGTACATATTTAGCTCATTAAAATTACCGACAGGAAGGCGAGAAACACTTTATTTCAACAGACTCTGGCGCCGTACCTTTCGTCAAAACTCCAAAGACCGACTGCACAGTTGCGCTAACAAAATAAGAGTCTCAGAAAGCTGGCGTGCACAAGCTAGCAAGCTACGGAGTTTGCCGACAATGTATTTCTTGTAAAGTGTATACAAAGGAGTACGGAAGCTGGACAAATAAGATGCCAAAAACCAACCACTTTCATGTGGTATTGGACAGAAAGGAGGACTTTTTTTCTCCTCCATTCGAAAATGCGGACGTTATCAGCACCACTGTCTGATTCCTATCAATGCAAGTCATCAGAATCAGGTAATACACCAACTTATATTCTTGTCTTCATGAAAGAAAGGAATCTATATGTGTTAAACATGCTTGTATTATCTTTAAACACCTTTAACTTGTTTACAATATTAACTATATGTGTTAAACATGCTTGTATTATCTTTAAACACCTTTAACTTGTTAACAATATTAACTATATGTGTTAAACATGCTTGTATTATCTTTAAACACCTTTAACTTGTTAACAATATTAACTATATGTGTTAAACATGCTTGTATTATCTTTAAACACCTTTAACTTGTTAACAATATTAACTATATGTGTTAAACATGCTTGTATTATCTTTAAACACCTTTAACTTGTTAACAATATTAACTATATGTATTAAACATACTTGTATTATTATTAAACACATTTAATTTATTAACAATATGTGTTAAATATGCTTGTATTATCTTTAAACACCTTTAACTTGTTAACAATATTAACTATATGTATTAAACATACTTGTATTATCATTAAACACCTTTAATTTATTAACAATATTAACTGTATGTGTTAAACATACTTGTATTATCATTAAACACCTTTAATTTATTAACAATATTAACTATATGTATTAAACATGCTTGTATTATCTTTAAACACCTTTAACTTGTTAACAAAAACATATATTTCATAAATAAGTAAATATAAATTATATATATATGAATGAGGTAGATCCCCACAACTTGATCAATTGAAAAGTAGCTCGCCTGCAGAAAAAGTGTGAGCACCCCTGAGTTACACCCATCTGAACAGGTCAGCCACATGTTTAAAGCCCGATCACAGTTGAAATCTTGAAATGAAGGGCCTTTAATGGCCAAAACATTAACCTGGACAACATTTTAACAGCTGGTTAGCTCAGATTTTATTCTTTTCATTGCATTCACATGCTGTAGTGGACAGTGGACAATTTAGCTTCAGTATTAATGCAGTATCTGAAGCACCGTCTCCACGTGTGTTTATTGACAACAGGGTTATAACCTGGACACGTTAGCTCGTCGGTATTGTAACACGTGACGTGACAACAGCAGCGGTGTTAATGAAGCAGCGTCAGGCTGCCCACCGTCAGTGTAACGCTCGGTGAAATCGCGGATTAACGTTAAATATATGACGAGCCGCGAGCGATGCAGCTATAACTTATCTACCTACAACCTATATTACCCTCGTATTTTGATCCGGTCGGTCCGTTCTTTTACTCCGCCGTCTTCTTCTTCTTCTTCTTCTTCTTCTGGCCCACCAGGTGAATTAAGTGCTATTGGCGGAGTTACAATGCATAGTAGGCTACCGCCACCTACTGCACCGGAGTTGTAACTACAAGGTACATTCACAGACTGAGTCCCATTGCTTTTATGAGCGGTCGAGCGAGTCAAAAGCCGAAAAATCCATTTGTGGCGGGCGTAATTCTTTCCTGGCGGGCCGCCACAAATAAATGAATGTGTGGGAAACACTGATATCAATAAAGAGCAATACAGTCTGCAGGGATACAGTCCGTAAGCACACATGATTGTATTTTTTTATGACCCAAAAAAAAATAATAATAATAATAATTAATTTTTAATGTTTAATTCCTATAAACACACTCGGCAACCTTGTGGACAGCCTTCCCAGAAGAGTTGAAGCTGTAATAGCTGCAAAAGATCATATTGAACCCTATGGGTTAGGAATGGGATGGCACTTCAAGTTATAGTGTATGTTGATGTGGACTATATTATAGCCTCCTTTTGGTCTTTAGCAACAGGAATAGCCGCAGTGACCTCGGACTCCGGTTTCCCTCTCTTTGTTAGCCGAAGGCCAATTAGAGACAATCAAGTAAACAGCAGGCTAATGGCTCTTCCAGGCCTCCATGTAGAACATGTGCTCACATGCCAAGTGAAGGTCCCACAACACCCTCGTGTGCATTGGGGGATTGCACGGATTTGTGTGTTACTCACTCGATGAGAGCGCGGAAATACGACCACATCACACCACTTCTCAAATCCCTTCACTGGCGTCCTGTTCCACTCAGGATTGAATACAAAGTCTCCCAGTGCCTCCATGGAAATGCCCCCCCTCTACCTCAAAGAACTGCTCACCGCGCCAAATCCTCCACACGACACCTCCGCTCCGGACAGGCTGACCTCCTCCAACCTCCGAGGACAAAGCTACGAACAATGGGAGACCGGGGTTTTCTGCTCCGCCGCTCGCGGTCTGTTGAACGCTCTCCCTGACCACCTGAGGGCACCGCAGACTGTGAATGCTTTTGAAAAAGGCTTAAAAACCCTTCTTTTAAAAAAAAAAAATAAATAAATAAAAAAGCCTTTTTTTTTAGATATATGCATACTAGTTATAGCTATTTGGCTGTTCTAGTTTTAATTGTTTTTTTTATCTTTTTTTTTTTTTTTTTAAATGCACTAGCACTTTGAGGTTGTTTACTCAATGTAAAGTGTTTTTTTTTTTACAAATAAAATCTATTATTATTATTGTAATGCATAGTTATTGGATGCATTAACAGTACATATATTACATATACATACAGTACATATATATTTTGTATTGTGTATTTCATCTATACATACAAGTGAGCAATATGTAGTATTCATTACTATGTTTTATTTTTTTTAATTATTTTCAATTCTTTATTTCTGTCACAGGCTGACCTCCTCCAACCTCCGAGGACAAAGCTACGAACAATGGGAGACCGGGGTTTTCTGCTCCGCCGCTCCCGGTCTGTTGAACGCTCTCCCTGACCACCTGAGGGCACCACAGACTGTGAATGCTTTTAAAAAAGGCTTAAAAACCCTTATTTTTAAAAACAGCCTTTTTTTAGACGTATGTGTGCTAGTTCTAGCTATTAGACCAGTGTTTTCCAACCTTTTTTGCTTTGGAAAAAATGCAGAGGCACACCACCAGCAGAAATCAGTAAAAAACAAAACTCAGTTGACAGTAAAAAGTCGTCGTCGCAATTGTTGGATATGACTTTAAACCATAACTAAGCATGCATCAATGTAGCTCTTGTCTCAAAGTAGGTGTACTGTCACCACCTGTCACATCACGCCCTGACTTATTTGGACTTTTTTTGCTGTTTTCCTGTGTGTAGTGTTTTAGTTCTTGTCTTGCGCTCCTATTTTGGTGGCTTTTTCTCTTTTTTTTGGTATTTTCCTGTAGCAGTTTCATGTCTTCCTTTGAGCGATATTTCCCGCATCTGCTTTGTTTTAACAATCAAACATTTTCCAGTTGTTTTTATCCTTCTTTGTGGGGACATTGTTGATTGTCATGTCAAGTTCGGATGTACATTGTGGACGCCGTCTTTGCGCCACAGTAAGTCTTTGCTGTCGTCCAGCATTCTGTTTTTGTTTACCGTATTTTCCGCACTATAAGGCGCACCTAAAAACCACAAATTTTCTCAAAAGCTGACAGTGCGCCTTATAACCCGGTGCGCTTTATATATGGATAAATATTAAGATTCATTTTCATAAAGTTTCGGTCTCGCAACTTCGGTAAACAGCCGCCATCTTTTTTCCCGGTAGAACAGGAAGCGCTTCTTCTTCTACGCAAGCAACCGCCAAGGTAAGCACCCGCCCCCATAGAACAGGAAGCGCTTCTTCTTCTACTGTAAGCAACCACCCGCCCGCGTAGAAGAAGAAAAAGCGCGCGGATATCACCGTACGTTTCATTTCCTTTGTGTGTTTACATCTGTAAAGACCACAAAATGGCTCCTACTAAGCGACAGGTATCCGGTTCATGAAAAGACGCAATCTCTCCATCCGCACACGGATTACTATTTCACAGCAACTGATATTCCTGTGAACCGCACTGTGGATACAACGGGAGCACGTACGGTGAATATTCGCACCACAGGGAATGAGAAGTCATCCTTCACTGTGGTTCTAGCTTGCCATGCTAATGGCCAGAAACTTCCACCCATGGTGATATTCAAAAGGAAGACCATGCCAAAAGAGACCTTTCCAGCCGGCGTCATCATAAAAGCTAACTCGAAGGGATGGATGAAGAAAAGATGAGCGAGTGGTTAAGGTAAGTTTAAGTTTACGCGAAGAGGCCGGGTGGCTTTTTTCACGCAGCTCCGTCCATGTTGATATACGTATGTTTGTGATTGCACATTTGCGTACATTTTGGGAGTGAACAGAGTTTTTAGAACGCTGGTTTTTAATATAATATTAAAGTTTGACTGACCTATCTGACTGTTTTTTTGACATTCCTTTAGCGCAGTTAGATGCGGCTTATAACACGGGGCGGCTTATAGGTGGACAAAGTTATGAAATATGCCGTTCATTGAAGGCGCGGCTTTTAACCCAGGGCGCCTTATGGTGCGGAAAATACGGTACTTTGTTTTAACAATCAAACATTTTCCAGTTGTTTTTATCCTTCTTTGTGGGGACATTGTTGATTGTCATGTCATGTTCGGATGTACATTGTCTTTGCTCCACAGTAAGTCTTTGCTGTCGTCCAGCATTCTGTTTTTGTTTACTTTGAAGCAAGTTCAGTTTTAGTTTTGTTCCGCATAGCCTTCCCTAAGCTTCAATGCCTTTTCTTAGGGTCGCTCACCTTTTGTTTATTTTTGGTTTAAGCATTTGACACCTTTTTACCTGCACCCTGCCTCCCGCTGTTTCCGACATCTACAAAGCAATTAGCTACCGGCTGCCACCTACTGATATGGAAGAGTATTACATGGTTACTCTGCCAAGCTCTAGACAGCACCGACACTCAACAACAACAAATCATTTGCCGACTATAATTATTGCTTTGCAAAAAATATTTTTAACCGAAATAGGTGAAATCACATATTCTCCCACGGCACACCAGACTGTATCTCACGGCACACTAGTGTGCCGCGGCACAGTGGTTGAAAAACACTGTATTAGGCTGTTTTAGTTAGGGCCCGCATGGCCCATTACATAAGGACCTATTGAATTTGTAAGGTTTTATTATTTTTCTTCTTTCTTTTTTCTTCCGCCGCCTCTTTGAGCTGTAATTTGACCCACTTAACATGCTTCAAAACTCACCATATTTGACCCACACATCAGGACCTGCGAAAATTGCCTTTTAATAAAAAAAAACGAACCCCAAAACTCAAAATTGCGCTCTAGCGCCCCCTAGGAAGAAAGAAAAACTAAGCTGCCTGTAACTCCCACTAGGAAGGTCGGAGAGACATGAAACAAAAACTTCTATGTAGGTCTGACTTACACCTAGTTTTCATAATTGTATATCTTCGGGCAAAAATCAACAGGAAGTTGGCAATTCCCCCTTCAAGACAAAAAAGTACTAAAAACAGTCACTTTTGCCTCTTTGAGCTGTAATTTGACCCCCTTAACATGCTTCAAACCTCTATGTAGGTCTCACTTAGACCTACATTTCATAGATTGACAACACCCAGCAAAAATCAACAGGAAGTTTGCTATTCCCTCTTCAAAACAATTTTTTTGTAAAAACCGGTCCCCTTCCTTCAAAAACTATCTCCTCTGAGCGCGTTTGTCGTTTCGGCTTCAAACTAACACAGGAGAGAGATTGAAAAGTATAGAACAGCAGTTTTCTAACTGCTCCGGTTTTGATTTTATGACCCTTCAAAGAACCGCTGCGCTGATGCTGCTGCGCTGCTGTTATTTCAAGATGGCTGCTTAAAAGCAGGAAGCACAAGCGTGCCCACACAATGCAGACAAGGTAGGTACACTAGACAAAAGTATTGGGACACTTCAGACTAAAAGTAGACAAAAGTGTTGGGACACTTATGATGACCACTGGCCAAAAGTATTGGGACACTTACGACGAAAACTGGACAAAAGTATTGGGACACTTGGGACTACAACTTGACAAAAGTATTGGGACACTTATGACTACCACTTGACAAAAGTATTGGGACACTTACACTGGACAAAAGTATTGGGACACTTAGGACTAAAACTGGACAAAAGTTTTGGGACACTTAGGACCAGAAATTGACAAAAGTATTGGGACACTTAGGACTACAACTTGACATAAGTATTGGGCCACTTGGGACTAAAACTGGACAAAAGTATTGGGACACTTAGGACTACAACTTGACAAAAGTATTGGGCCACTTGGGACTAAAACTTGACAAAAGTATTGGGACACTTGACTACAACTTGACATAAGTTTTGGGACACTTCGGATTACCACTGGACAAACGTATTGGGACACTTAGGACTAAAACTGGACAAAAGTATTGGGACACTTACGACGAACACTGGACAAAAGTATTGGGACACTTACACTGGACAAAAGTATTGGGACACTTAGGACCAGAAATTGACAAAAGTATTGGGACACTTAGGACTACAACTTGACATAAGTATTGGGCCACTTGGGACTAAAACTGGACAAAAGTATTGGGACACTTAGGACTACAACTTGACAAAAGTATTGGGCCACTTGGGACTAAAACTTGACAAAAGTATTGGGACACTTGACTACAACTTGACATAAGTTTTGGGACACTTCGGATTACCACTGGACAAACGTATTGGGACACTTAGGACTAAAACTGGACAAAAGTATTGGGACACTTACGACGAACACTGGACAAAAGTATTGGGACACTTACACTGGACAAAAGTATTGGGACACTTAGGACCAGAAATTGACAAAAGTATTGGGACACTTAGGACTACAACTTGACATAAGTATTGGGCCACTTGGGACTAAAACTGGACAAAAGTATTGGGACACTTAGGACTACAACTTGACAAAAGTATTGGGCCACTTGGGACTAAAACTTGACAAAAGTATTGGGACACTTGACTACAACTTGACATAAGTTTTGGGACACTTCAGATTACCACTGGACAAACGTATTGGGACACTTGGGACTACAACTTGACAAAAGTATTGGGACACTTATGACTACCACTTGACAAAAGTATTGGGACACTTACACTGGACAAAAGTATTGGGACACTTAGGACTAAAACTGGACAAAAGTTTTGGGACACTTAGGACCAGAAATTGACAAAAGTATTGGGACACTTAGGACTACAACTTGACATAAGTATTGGGCCACTTGGGACTAAAACTGGACAAAAGTATTGGGACACTTGACTACAACTTGACATAAGTTTTGGGACACTTCGGATTACCACTGGACAAACGTATTGGGACACTTGGGACTACAACTTGACAAAAGTATTGGGACACTTATGACTACCACTTGACAAAAGTATTGGGACACTTACACTGGACAAAAGTATTGGGACACTTAGGACTAAAACTGGACAAAAGTTTTGGGACACTTAGGACCAGAAATTGACAAAAGTATTGGGACACTTAGGACTACAACTTGACATAAGTATTGGGCCACTTGGGACTAAAACTGGACAAAAGTATTGGGACACTTAGGACTACAACTTGACAAAAGTATTGGGCCACTTGGGACTAAAACTTGACAAAAGTATTGGGACACTTGACTACAACTTGACATAAGTTTTGGGACACTTCGGATTACCACTGGACAAACGTATTGGGACACTTAGGACTAAAACTGGACAAAAGTATTGGGACACTTACGACGAACACTGGACAAAAGTATTGGGACACTTCAGACTAAAAGTAGACAAAAGTATTGGGACACTTATGATGACCACTGGCCAAAAGTATTGGGACACTTACGACGAAAACTGGACAAAAGTATTGGGACACTTGGGACTACAACTTGACAAAAGTATTGGGACACTTATGACTACCACTTGACAAAAGTATTGGGACACTTACACTGGACAAAAGTATTGGGACACTTAGGACTAAAACTGGACAAAAGTTTTGGGACACTTAGGACCAGAAATTGACAAAAGTATTGGGACACTTAGGACTACAACTTGACATAAGTATTGGGCCACTTGGGACTAAAACTGGACAAAAGTATTGGGACACTTAGGACTACAACTTGACAAAAGTATTGGGCCACTTGGGACTAAAACTTGACAAAAGTATTGGGACACTTGACTACAACTTGACATAAGTTTTGGGACACTTCGGATTACCACTGGACAAACGTATTGGGACACTTGGGACTACAACTTGACAAAAGTATTGGGACACTTATGACTACCACTTGACAAAAGTATTGGGACACTTACACTGGACAAAAGTATTGGGACACTTAGGACTAAAACTGGACAAAAGTTTTGGGACACTTAGGACCAGAAATTGACAAAAGTATTGGGACACTTAGGACTACAACTTGACATAAGTATTGGGCCACTTGGGACTAAAACTTGACAAAAGTATTGGGACACTTGACTACAACTTGACATAAGTTTTGGGACACTTCGGATTACCACTGGACAAACGTATTGGGACACTTGGGACTACAACTTGACAAAAGTATTGGGACACTTATGACTACCACTTGACAAAAGTATTGGGACACTTACACTGGACAAAAGTATTGGGACACTTAGGACTAAAACTGGACAAAAGTTTTGGGACACTTAGGACCAGAAATTGACAAAAGTATTGGGACACTTAGGACTACAACTTGACATAAGTATTGGGCCACTTGGGACTAAAACTGGACAAAAGTATTGGGACACTTAGGACTACAACTTGACAAAAGTATTGGGCCACTTGGGACTAAAACTTGACAAAAGTATTGGGACACTTGACTACAACTTGACATAAGTTTTGGGACACTTCGGATTACCACTGGACAAACGTATTGGGACACTTGGGACTACAACTTGACAAAAGTATTGGGACACTTATGACTACCACTTGACAAAAGTATTGGGACACTTACACTGGACAAAAGTATTGGGACACTTAGGACTAAAACTGGACAAAAGTTTTGGGACACTTAGGACCAGAAATTGACAAAAGTATTGGGACACTTAGGACTACAACTTGACATAAGTATTGGGCCACTTGGGACTAAAACTGGACAAAAGTATTGGGACACTTGACTACAACTTGACATAAGTTTTGGGACACTTCGGATTACCACTGGACAAACGTATTGGGACACTTGGGACTACAACTTGACAAAAGTATTGGGACACTTATGACTACCACTTGACAAAAGTATTGGGACACTTACACTGGACAAAAGTATTGGGACACTTAGGACTAAAACTGGACAAAAGTTTTGGGACACTTAGGACCAGAAATTGACAAAAGTATTGGGACACTTAAGACTACAACTTGACATAAGTATTGGGCCACTTGGGACTAAAACTGGACAAAAGTATTGGGACACTTAGGACTACAACTTGACAAAAGTATTGGGCCACTTGGGACTAAAACTTGACAAAAGTATTGGGACACTTGACTACAACTTGACATAAGTTTTGGGACACTTCGGATTACCACTGGACAAACGTATTGGGACACTTAGGACTAAAACTGGACAAAAGTATTGGGACACTTACGACGAACACTGGACAAAAGTATTGGGACACTTCAGACTAAAAGTAGACAAAAGTATTGGGACACTTATGATGACCACTGGCCAAAAGTATTGGGACACTTACGACGAAAACTGGACAAAAGTATTGGGACACTTGGGACTACAACTTGACAAAAGTATTGGGACACTTATGACTACCACTTGACAAAAGTATTGGGACACTTACACTGGACAAAAGTATTGGGACACTTAGGACTAAAACTGGACAAAAGTTTTGGGACACTTAGGACCAGAAATTGACAAAAGTATTGGGACACTTAAGACTACAACTTGACATAAGTATTGGGCCACTTGGGACTAAAACTGGACAAAAGTATTGGGACACTTGACTACAACTTGACATAAGTTTTGGGACACTTCGGATTACCACTGGACATACGTATTGGGACACTTGGGACTACAACTTGACAAAAGTATTGGGACACTTATGACTACCACTTGACAAAAGTATTGGGACACTTACACTGGACAAAAGTATTGGGACACTTAGGACTAAAACTGGACAAAAGTTTTGGGACACTTAGGACCAGAAATTGACAAAAGTATTGGGACACTTAGGACTACAACTTCACATAAGTATTGGGCCACTTGGGACTAAAACTGGACAAAAGTATTGAGACTTTAGGACTACAACTTGACAAAAGTATTGGGCCACTTGGGACTAAAACTTGACAAATGTATTGGGACACTTGACTACAACTTGACATAAGTTTTGGGACACTTCGGATTACCACTGGACAAACGTATTGGGACACTTAGGACTAAAACTGGACAAAAGTATTGGGACACTTACGACGAACACTGGACAAAAGTATTGGGACACTTCAGACTAAAAGTAGACAAAAGTATTGGGACACTTATGATGACCACTGGCCAAAAGTATTGGGACACTTACGACGAAAACTGGACAAAAGTATTGGGACACTTGGGACTACAACTTGACAAAAGTATTGGGACACTTATGACTACCACTTGACAAAAGTATTGGGACACTTACACTGGACAAAAGTATTGGGACACTTAGGACTAAAACTGGACAAAAGTTTTGGGACACTTAGGACCAGAAATTGACAAAAGTATTGGGACACTTAGGACTACAACTTGACATAAGTATTGGGCCACTTGGGACTAAAACTGGACAAAAGTATTGGGACACTTGACTACAACTTGACATAAGTTTTGGGACACTTCGGATTACCACTGGACAAACGTATTGGGACACTTGGGACTACAACTTGACAAAAGTATTGGGACACTTATGACTACCACTTGACAAAAGTATTGGGACACTTACACTGGACAAAAGTATTGGGACACTTAGGACTAAAACTGGACAAAAGTTTTGGGACACTTAGGACCAGAAATTGACAAAAGTATTGGGACACTTAGGACTACAACTTGACATAAGTATTGGGCCACTTGGGACTAAAACTGGACAAAAGTAATGGGACACTTAGGACTACAACTTGACAAAAGTATTGGGCCACTTGGGACTAAAACTTGACAAAAGTATTGGGACACTTGACTACAACTTGACATAAGTTTTGGGACACTTCGGATTACCACTGGACAAACGTATTGGGACACTTAGGACTAAAACTGGACAAAAGTATTGGGACACTTACGACGAACACTGGACAAAAGTATTGGGACACTTCAGACTAAAAGTAGACAAAAGTATTGGGACACTTATGATGACCACTGGCCAAAAGTATTGGGACACTTACGACGAAAACTGGACAAAAGTATTGGGACACTTGGGACTACAACTTGACAAAAGTATTGGGACACTTATGACTACCACTTGACAAAAGTATTGGGACACTTACACTGGACAAAAGTATTGGGACACTTAGGACTAAAACTGGACAAAAGTTTTGGGACACTTAGGACCAGAAATTGACAAAAGTATTGGGACACTTAAGACTACAACTTGACATAAGTATTGGGCCACTTGGGACTAAAACTGGACAAAAGTATTGGGACACTTAGGACTACAACTTGACAAAAGTATTGGGCCACTTGGGACTAAAACTTGACAAAAGTATTGGGACACTTGACTACAACTTGACATAAGTTTTGGGACACTTCGGATTACCACTGGACAAACGTATTGGGACACTTGGGACTACAACTTGACAAAAGTATTGGGACACTTATGACTACCACTTGACAAAAGTATTGGGACACTTACACTGGACAAAAGTATTGGGACACTTAGGACTAAAACTGGACAAAAGTTTTGGGACACTTAGGACCAGAAATTGACAAAAGTATTGGGACACTTAGGACTACAACTTGACATAAGTATTGGGCCACTTGGGACTAAAACTGGACAAAAGTATTGGGACACTTAGGACTACAACTTGACAAAAGTATTGGGCCACTTGGGACTAAAACTTGACAAAAGTATTGGGACACTTGACTACAACTTGACATAAGTTTTGGGACACTTCGGATTACCACTGGACAAACGTATTGGGACACTTGGGACTACAACTTGACAAAAGTATTGGGACACTTATGACTACCACTTGACAAAAGTATTGGGACACTTACACTGGACAAAAGTATTGGGACACTTAGGACTAAAACTGGACAAAAGTATTGGGACACTTAGGACTACAACTTGACAAAAGTATTGGGCCACTTGGGACTAAAACTTGACAAAAGTATTGGGACACTTGACTACAACTTGACATAAGTTTTGGGACACTTCGGATTACCACTGGACAAACGTATTGGGACACTTGGGACTACAACTTGACAAAAGTATTGGGACACTTAGGACTACAACTTGACATAAGTATTGGGCCACTTGGGACTAAAACTGGACAAAAGTATTGGGACACTTGACTACAACTTGACATAAGTTTTGGGACACTTCGGATTACCACTGGACAAACGTATTGGGACACTTAGGACTAAAACTGGACAAAAGTATTGGGACACTTACGACGAACACTGGACAAAAGTATTGGGACACTTGGGACTACCACTTGACAAAAGTATTGGGACACTTACGACGAAAACTGGACAAAAGTATTGGGACACTTGGGACTACCACTTGACAAAAGTATTGGGACACTTACACTGGACAAAAGTATTGGGACACTTAGGACTAAAACTGGACAAAAGTTTTGGGACACTTAGGACCAGAAATTGACAAAAGTATTGGGACACTTAGGACTACAACTTGACATAAGTATTGGGCCACTTGGGACTAAAACTGGACAAAAGTATTGGGACACTTGACTACAACTTGACATAAGTTTTGGGACACTTCGGATTACCACTGGACAAAAGTATTGGGACACTTGGGACTACAACTTGACAAAAGTATTGGGACACTTATGACTACCACTTGACAAAAGTATTGGGACACTTACACTGGACAAAAGTATTGGGACACTTAGGACTAAAACTGGACAAAAGTATTGGGACACTTACGACGAACACTGGACAAAAGTATTGGGACACTTGGGACTAAAACTTGACAAAAGTATTGGGACACTTAGGACTAGCAACCTGCCAAATACGCGGGCCCGACCAATGCTGCTTGCAGCTTTCATTTTTATTATCTTTGTGTCTTTTTTAATACACCGTAGTACTTTGAGGTTGTTTGCTGAATGTAAAGTGTTTTTTTTACAAATAAAATCTATTATTATTATTGCTTTTCTGCGTGGTAAATGTTTGACTTTGGCTGGTCCCAAAGCAGCTGCCGGCATATGACTCCCATTATCTCCATTTATCCTGGGGGAGTCAGTGGAGCACAACTGGGCCTCTTGCAGGAAGAGAAGGGCTGCTCGGCTCTCTCCTTGGGAGTTAAGAGGGGAATGTTCCTGTTGAACCGGCGTGAGATTACTCTGGCTGATTGGCACCGACACGCAGGCAAAGCCCACGGGCTTGTGTGCGGGCGTTGGAGGGAGTAAGGGAGCGTGGCGTTTTCCGTGCCTTCTTTTGTGTGCGACTGGACTCTACGACAAAATACAATAGAATTTTAAAAGAAAGATGATGATGATTGTAAATGATAGGGAAACAAATCCAGAAAAGTGCAGTTCCCATTTAGGGTGTAGCGGCTTTTATTTTGCCACGGCGGGCCGCCACAATCAATGAATGTTTTAGTTTTAATTTTATTTTGAAGGAACCCATGGTTGGAGGATGTGGGTGGAGAAGATGCAAACTCCACATAGACACCTCAGATGCTAACCGTGTTTGGTCCCGGATGAAAAGTGGTGACGTGCGGGTCGATACTGAAATCCTAGTGGTTAGAGTGTCCGCCCTGAGATGGGTAGGTCGTGAGTTCAAACCCCCCCGGCCGAGTCATACCAAGACTATAAAACGGGGAGCCATTACCTCCCTGCTTGGCACTCAGCTTTAAGGGTTGGAATTGGGGGGTTAAATCACCAAGAAAAGGATTCCCGGCCGCGGCCACCGCTGCTGCTCACTGCTCCCCTCACCTCCCAGGGGGTGATCAAGGGTGTCTGCACTGCTGACCGGTCTCCACTCAAGATGATCTCCTGCTGGCCCCACTATGGACTGGACTCTCACTATTATGTTAGATCCACTATGAACTGGACTCACACTATTATGTTAGATCCACTATGGCTTGGACTCTTACACTATTATGTTAGATCCACTATGGACTGGACTCTCACTATTATGTTGGATCCACTATGGACTGGACTCTCACAATATTATGTTAGATCCACTATGGACTGGACTCTCACGCTATTATGTTAGATCCACTATGGACTGGACTCTCACACTATTATGTTAGATCCACTATGGACTGGACTCTCATTATTATGTTAGATCCACTATGGACTGGACTCTCACTATTATGTTAGATCCACTATGGACTGGACTCTCACACTATTATGTTAGATCCACTATGGACTGGACTCTCACTATTATGTTAGATCCACTATGGACTGGACTCTCACACTATTATGTTAGATCCACTATGGAATGGACTCTCACACTATTATGTTAGATCCACTATGGACTGGACTCTCACTATTATGTTAGATCCACTATGGACTGGACTCTCACTATTATGTTAGATCCACTATGGACTGGATTCTCACACTATTATGTTAGATCCACTATGGACTGGACTCTCACTATTATGTTGGATCCACTATGGACTGGACTCTCACACTATTATGTTAGATCCACTATGGACTGGACTCTCACACTATTATGTTAGATCCACTATGGCTTGGACTCTTACACTATTATGTTAGATCCACTATGGACTGGACTCTCACTATTATGTTAGATCCACTATGGACTGGACTCTCACACTATTACATTAGATCCACTATGGACTGGACTCTCACTATTATGTTAGATCCACTATGGACTGGAATCTCACACTATTATGTTAGATCCACTATGGACTGGACTCTCACACTATTACATTAGATCCACTATGGACTGGATTCTCACACTATTATGTTAGATCCACTATGGACTGGACTCACACTATTATGTTAGATCTACTATGGCCTGGACTCTCACTATTATGTTAGATCCACTATGGACTGGATTCACACTATTATGTTGGATCCACTATGGACTGGACTCTCACACTATTATGTTAGATCCACGATGGACTGGACTCTCACACTATTATGTTAGATCCACTATGGACTGGACTCTCACACTATTATGTTAGATCCACTATGGACTGGACTCTCATTATTATGTTAGATCCACTATGGACTGGACTCTCACACTATTATGTTAGATCCACTATGGACTGGACTCTCACACTATTATGTTAGATCCACTATGGACTGGACTCTCACACTATTATGTTAGATCCACTATGGACTGGACTCTCACACTATTATGTTAGATCCACTATGGACTGGACTCTCACACTATTATGCTAGATCCACTATGGACTGGACTCTCACTATTATGTTAGATCCACTGTGGACTGGACTCTCACATTATTATGTTAGATCCACTATGGCCTGGACTCTCACTATTATGTTAGATTCACTATGGACTGGACTCTCACACTATTATGTTAGATCCACTATGGACTGGACTCTCACACTATTATGTTAGATCCACTATGGACTGGACTCTCACACTATTATGTTAGATCCACTATGGACTGGACTCTCACAATATTATGCTAGATCCACTATGGACTGGACTCTCACACTATTATGTTAGATCCACTATGGACTGGACTCTCACACTATTATGTTAGATCCACTATGGACTGGACTCTCACACTATTATGTTAGATCCACTATGGACTGGACTCTCACACTATTATGTTAGATCCACTATGGACTGGACTCTCACACTATTATGTTAGATCCACTATGGACTGGACTCTCACACTATTATGTTAGATCCACTATGGACTGGACTCTCACACTATTATGTTAGATCCACTAAGGACTGGACTCTCACACTATTATGTTAGATCCACTATGGACTGGACTCTCACTATTATGTTAGATCCACTATGGACTGGACTCTCACAATATTATGCTAGATCCACTATGGACTGGACTCTCACACTATTATGTTAGATCCACTATGGACTGGACTCTCACACTATTATGTCAGATCCACTATGGACTGGACTCTCACACTATTATGTTAGATCCACTATGGACTGGACTTTCACTATTATGTTAGATCCACTATGGACTGGACTCTCACACTATTATGTTAGATCCACTATGGACTGGACTCTCACACTATTATGTTAGATCCACTATGGACTGGACTCTCACACTATTATGTTAGATCCACTATGGACTGGACTCTCATTATTATGTTAGATCCACTATGGACTGGACTCTCACACTATTATGTTAGATCCACTATGGACTGGACTCTCATGGTCATTCCAGTCGGCAGACAGCAAGTCTTGGCAACTAAGCTCCAGGGAGCGAGTAGAGTAGGCAAGTAGAGAAGGACAGCTAAGATAAAGTGGCTCCTTGCCCGAGCCGTGATTTGCACCGGCAGATGAATAGAAGCCTATTTGGGGCCGCGGCGAAGCTCTCTGACGGGGGGTGTTCAGTGTCCATCAGCGGCTGGCTCCGTCTACCGCACACTCGCGCCAAGACTTTGAGCGCTGGCAGTGTCCGGGAAAACAAATAAACAAACATGTATAGTAATGAAGGACGGTGGAACGAGTTGTACGATACGCAACAGAATATGTGACCGTGTTAGTTTTAACGGGGATTACAGATTACTAAGAATCTGTCTGTGAATGTTCTCAGTGGCCTAGTGGTTAGAGTGTCCGCCCTGTGAGTTCAAACCCCCGGCTGAGTCATACCAAAGACTGTAAGAATGGGAGCCATTACCTTCCCTGCTTGGCACAGAGGAGTTGTGTCTGCATGGTTCCCATAGCTCATGTCAGGTTACACTTGGTACCTCAATTTACAAGTACCGTATTTTCCGCACCATAAGCCGCCCTGGGTTAAAAGCCGCGCCTTCAATGAACGGCATATTTCAAAACTTTGTCCACCTATAAGCCGCCCCGTGTTATAAGCCGCATCTAACTGCGCTAAAGGAATGTCAAAAAAACAGTCAGATAGGTCAGTCAAACTTTAATAATATATTAAAAACCAGCGTGATGTGGGCGCGCATGGAGTCGTATATCAACATGGACGGAGCTGCGTGAAAAAAGCCACCCGGCCTCTTCGCGTAAACTTACCTTAACCACTCGCTCATCTTTTCTTCATCCATCCATCCCTTCGAGTTAGCTTTTATGATGACGCCGGCTGGAAAGGTCTCTTTTGGCAAGGTCTTCCTTTTAAATATCACCATGGGTGGAAGTTTCTGGCCATTAGCATGGCAAGCTAGAACCACAGTGAAGGACGACTTCTCATTCCCTGTGGTGCGAATATTCACCGTACGTGCTCCCGTTGTATCCACAGTGCGGTTCACAGGAATATCAAAAGTCAGTGGAACCTCGTCCATGTTGATAATGTTCTCTGGCCGGATCTTTTTTTCAGCTATCTTGTTTTTACAATATGCACGGAAAGTAGCCAGCTTTTCTTGAAAGTCTTTAGGCATCCATCCATCCATCCATCTTCTTCCGCTTATCCGAGGTCGGGTCGCGGGGGCAGCAGCCTAAGCAGGGAAGCCCAGACTTCCCTCTCCCCAGCCACTTCGTCCAGCTCTTCCCGTGGGACCCCGAGGCGTTCCCAGGCCAGCCGGGAGACATAGTCTTCCCAACGTGTCCTGGGTCTTTCCCGCGGCCTCCTACCGGTCGGACGTGCCCTAAACACCTCCCTAGGGAGGCGTTCGGGTGGCATCCTGACCAGATGCCCGAACCACCTCATCTGGCTCCTCTCCATGTGGAGGGGCAGCGGCTTTACTTTGAGCTCCTCCCGGATGTCAGAGCTTCTCACCCTATCTCTAAGGGAGAGCCCCGCCACCCGGCGGAGGAAACTCATTTCGGCTGCTTGTACCCGTGATCTTGTCCTTTCGGTCATAACCCAAAGCTCATGACCATAGGTGAGGATGGGAACATAGATCGACCGGTAAATTGAGAGCTTTGCCTTCCGGCTCAGCTCTTTCTTCACCACAACAGATCGATACAGCGTCCGCATTACTGAAGACGCCGCACCGATCCGCCTGTCGATCTCACGATCCACTCTTCCCTCACTCGTGAACAAGACTCCGAGGTACTTGAACTCCTCCACTTGGGGCAAGATCTCCTCCCCAACCCGGAGATGGCACTCCACCCTTTTCCGGGCGAGAACCATGGACTCGGACTTGGAGGTGCTGATTCTCATCCCAGTCGCTTCACACTCAGCTGCGAACCGATCCAGTGAGAGCTGAAGATCCTGGCCAGATGAAGCCATCAGGACCACATCATCTGCAAAAAGCAGAGACCTAATCCTGCAGCCACCAAACCAGATCCCTTCAACGCCTTGACTGCGCCTAGAAATTCTGTCCATAAAAGTTATGAACAGAATGGGTGACAAAGGGCAGCCTTGGCGGAGTCCAAACCCTCACTGGAAACGTGTCCGACTTACTACCGGCCATGCGGACCAAGCTCTGACACTGATCATACAGGGAGCGGACTGCCACAATCAGACAGTCTGATACCCCGTACTCTCTGAGCACTCCCCACAGGACTTCCCGAGGGACACGGTCGAATGCCTTCTCCAAGTCTATAAAACACATGTAGACTTTGTCTTTAGGCAGTTGCTGTGAAATAGTAATCCGTGTGCGGATGGAGAGATTGCGTCTTTTCATGAACCGGAAACCTGTCGCATAGTAGGAGCCATTTTGTGGTCTTTACAGATGTAAACACACAAAGGAAATGAAACGTAATATCCGCGCGCTTCTTCTTCTTCTTCTACGCGGGCGGGTGGTTGCTTACAGTAGAAGAAGAAGCGCTTCCTCTTCTATGGGGGCGGGTGCTTACCTTGGCGGTTGCTTGCGTAGAAGAAGAAGCACTTCCTCTTCTACGGGGAAAAAAGATGGCGGCTGTTTACCGTAGTTGCGAGACCGAAACTTTATGAAAATGAATCTTAATATTAATCCATATATAAAGCGCACCGGGTTATAAGCCGCACTGTCAGCTTTTGAGTAAATTTGTGGTTTTTAGGTGCGGCTAATAGTGCGGAAAATACGGTAGTTGGAGGTACGAGCTTTCTGTCATGGCTTACCCTGTTTTCTGGACTATAAAATGTTTTCGTATATTAGTCGCACCGGACTATATAAGCCGTAGATATACAGTGCAGGCCAAAAGTTTGGACACACCTTCTCATTTAATGTGTTTTCTTTATTTTCATGACTATTCGGTGGGGGTGTAACGGTACACAACTCGGTTTAGAGGTACCGGTTCGGTTCATTTTCGGTACAGTAAGAAAACAACAAAACATACATTTTTTGGTTATTTATTTACCAAATTTGTAAACAATGGCTTTATCCTTTTAACATTGGGAACACTATAATAATTCTGCCCACGTTAATCAACATTAAACTGCCTCAAGTTGTTGCTCAGATTAAATAAAATGACAAAACTTTTCTTCTACATATAAAAAGTGCAACATTAAACAGTTTCAAGTCAACTCATCGTGCTTAATTTATTACAGCATTTGGGAAGCCTGTAATTGATTTTTATTATGTAAATGTTATATTTTTATCAACATGTGCTAGCAGGGACCCTGCCATTCAAAACTAGGCTGCTCCATTACTAGGGATGTCCGATAATGGCTTTTTGCCGATATCCGATATTGTCCAACTCTTTAATTACCGATACCGATATCAACCGATACTGATGTATACAGTCGTGGAACTAACACATTATTATGCCTAATTTGGACAACCAGGTATGGTGAAGATAAGGTCCTTTTTTAAAATATTAATAAAATAAAATAAGATTAAAGCTGCAAGCAGCATTGGTCGGGCCCGCGTATTTGGCAGGTGCTAGTCCTAAGTGTCCCAATACTTTTGTCAAGTTTTAGTCCCAAGTGTCCCAATACTTTTGTCTACTTTTAGTCTGAAGTGTCCCAAGACTTTTGTCTAGTGTACCTACCTTGTCTGCATTGTGTGGGCACGTTGGTGCTTCCTGCTTTTAAGCAGCCATCTTAAAAAAACAGCAGCGCAGCAGCATCAGCGCAGTGGTTCTTTGAAGGCTCATAAAATCAAAACCGGAACAGTTAGAAAAATTATTTCGATAACTTTTATTTGGAAGGGTTCAATCTCTCACCTGTGTTATTTTGAAGCTGATACGATAAACGCGCTCAGAGGAGATAATGTTTGAAGAGAAGTGACCGGTTTATAAAAAAAAAATTGTTTTGAAGGGGAAATAGCAAACTTCCTGTTGATTTTTGCTGGGGGTTGTCAATCTATGAAATGTAGGTCTAAGTGAGACCTACATAGAGGTTTTTGTTTCATGTCTCTCCGACCTTCCCAGTGGGAGTTACAGGCAGTTTTGTCATTTTTTTCTTCCGAGGAGCAGTTTTTTTGGCGTTTTATTAAAAAATTGCAGTAGAGCGCAATTTTGAGATTTGGGGTTAGGTTGTTTTTTTTTAGATCGCAATGTGTGCGTTCAGTTTGGTGAGTTTTGAAGCATGTTAAGGGGGTCAAAATACAGCTCAAAGAGGCAAAAGTTACTGTTTTTAGTACTTTTTTGTCTTGAAGGGGGAATTGCCAACTTCCTGTTGATTTTTGCCCACATATTGATATTGATATTGATTTTTGATATATTGATATTGATATTGATTTTTGACAACATACTATTATGAAATCTAGGTCTAAGTCACACCTACATAAAGGTTTTTGTTTCATGTCTCTCCGACCTTCCTAGTGGGAGTTACAGGCAGTCTAGTTTTTTTTTTTCGTAGGGGGCGCTAGAGCGCAATTTTGAGTTTTGAGGTTTGGTTTTTTGATAAAAGGTTTTGCCGTATATTACTGATGTGTGTGTAAAATTTGGTGAGTTTTGAAGTATGTTAAGGGGGTCAAATTACAGCGCAAAGTTGCGGAAGAATAATAATAATAAAGAATAAAACCTAACAAATTCAATAGGTCCTTATGTCCCATTGCATAAGGACTCCCTGTGGGAGTCCTTATGCAATGGGCCATGCGGGCCCTAATAAATCAATTAAAAACATTTTCTTGAATAAAAAAGAAAGTAAAACAATATAAAAACAGCTACAAAGAAACTAGTATTTAATGAAAATGAGTAAAATTAACTGTTAAAAGTTAGTACTATTAGTGGAGCAGCAGCACGCACAATCATGTGTGCTTACGGACTGTATCCCTTGCAGACTGTATTGATATATATTGATATATAATGTAGGAACCACAATATTAATAACAGAAAGAAACAACCCTTTTGTGTGAATGAGTGTAAATGGGAGAGGGAGGTTTTTTGGGTTGGTGCACTAATTGTAAGTGTATCTTGTGTTTTTTATGTTGATTTAATTAAAAAAAAAAAAAAACATACCGATAATTAAAAAACCGATACCGATAATTTCCGATTACATTGTAAAGCATTTATCTCTATCCACTACTAATGATTAATGTAACTATAGCTGAAAAAAATGGTACAAAAGCAATAGGAGAGACTATTCATCCCTGAACACCATGGAGGTCATGTGGGCTTAATGATGCACTTACATTATTATATCAACTATCAGAGACAGAAACTCTTCATTTAACATAATGTCCTTTTTTGCTGCTTCAACACAGCTCAATCAACACAGAAAAAGGTAAAGTGAAATAACAGACAGACAGGGCTTTGCTGTCCGTAACACACACACACACACTAACGTTACGCTAAAAGCGAATTAGCCTTCACCTCAAGCCAGGACTGCGAGCGAGCTGAGCTGCAGTTTATATTTCTAGAAGGTCAACGGGCTCATAGTGATGTTACTAGTAGTTGACTGGGAGGTGTTTATTACCATTTGGGGAGAGTCCGCTGCCTGATGATTACCTGCTAAACACCTATCTGCTCGACGCTGAAGCACTACTATTACATGCGACTGAATACGCACTGCTGATTGGCTGTTACCGCTCTGTATGTAACCAATCAGATGGTTGTGTGGGTGGGACAATGCTGGGTGCTGTGTAGAGGACTGACAGAGACAGGCAGAAGGAAGCGGAGCAGCTTGTTAAGATTTTAGCTTAGCTTAATATGTCCGTGTGGAAACTCGTTCGGTACACCTCCGAACCGAACCAAACCCCCCGTACCGAAACGGTTCAATACAAATACACGTACCGTTACACTCCTACTATTTGGGTTGTATGGGTTATACTTGTATAGCGCTTTTCTACCTTCAAGGTACCGTATTTTCCGCACTATTAGCCGCACCTAAAAACCACAAATTTACTCAAAAGCTGACAGTGCGGCTTATAACCCGGTGCGCTTTATATATGGATTAATATTAAGATTCATTTTCATAAAGTTTCGGTCTCGCAACTACGGTAAACAGCCGCCATCTTTTTTCCCCGTAGAAGAGGAAGTGCTTCTTCTTCTACGCAAGCAACCGCCAAGGTAAGCACCCGCCCCCATAGAACAGGAAGCGCTTCTTCTTCTACTGTAAGCAACCACCCGCCCGCGTAGAAGAAGAAGAAGCGCGCGGATATTACGTTTCATTTCCTTTGTGTGTTTACATCTGTAAAGACCACAAAATGGCTCCTACTAAGCGACAGGTTTCCGGTTCATGAAAAGACGCAATCTCTCCATCCGCACACGGACTACTATTTCACAGCAACTGCCTAAAGACTTTCAAGAAAAGCTGGCTACTTTCCGTGCATATTGTAAAAACAAGATAGCTGAAAAAAAGATCCGGCCAGAGCACATTATCAACATGGACGAGGTTCCACTGACTTTTGATATTCCTGTGAACCGCACTGTGGATACAACGGGAGCACGTACGGTGAATATTCGCACCACAGGGAATGAGAAGTCATCCTTCACTGTGGTTCTAGCTTGCCATGCTAATGGCCAGAAACTTCCACCCATGGTGATATTCAAAAGGAAGACCTTGCCAAAAGAGACCTTTCCAGCCGGCGTCATCATAAAAGCTAACTCGAAGGGATGGATGGATGAAGAAAAGATGAGCGAGTGGTTAAGGGAAGTTTACGCGAAGAGGCCGGGTGGCTTTTTTCACGCAGCTCCGTCCATGTTGATATACGACTCCATGCGCGCCCACATCACGCTGGTTTTTAATATATTATTAAAGTTTGACTGACCTATCTGACTGTTTTTTTGACATTCCTTTAGCGCAGTTAGATGCGGCTTATAAGTGGACAAACTTTTGAAATATGCCGTTCATTGAAGGCGCGGCTTATAACCCAGGGCGCCTTATGGTGCGGAAAATACGGTACTCAAAGCGCTTTGACACACATTCACCCATTCACACACCCATTCACACACTGATGGCGGGAGCTGCCATGCAAGGCGCTAGCCACCACCCATCAGGAGCAAGGGCGAAGTGTCTTGCTCAAGGACACAACGGCCGTGACGAGGTTGGTAGAAGGTGGGGATCGAACCAGGAACCCTCAGTTTGCCGGCACGGCCACTCTACCCCCGTTTATTTACATTGTAGATTGTCACGTCAAAACTATGAATGAACACATGTGGAGTTATGTACTTACCAAAAAAAAGGTGAAATAACTGAAAACATGTTTTATATTCTAGTGTCTTCAAAATAGCCACCCTTTTGGTGTGATTATATGACTATATTTTGATAATATTTAATTTGAAAAGATATGCAAGTGCATTCAGTACATGATTTATAATGTCAAAAGGAATATTAAAGCTGCAAGCAGCATTGGTCGGGCCCGCGTATTTGGCAGGTGCTAGTCCTAAGTGTCCCAATACTTTTGTCAAGTTTTAGTCCCAAGTGTCCCAATACTTTTGTCCAGTGTAAGTGTCCCAATACTTTTGTCCAGTGGTAGTCCTAAGTGTCCCAATACTGTTGTCTACTTTTAGTCGTAAGTGTCCCAATACTTTTGTCAAGTTGTAGTCCCAAGTGTCCCAATACTTTTGTCCAGTTTTCGGCTTAAGTGTCCCAATACTTTTGTCCAGTGATAGTCATAAGTGTCCCAATACTTTTGTCTAGTGTACCTACCTTGTCTGCATTGTGTGGGCACGCTGGTGCATCCTGCTTTTAAGCAGCCATCTTAAAAAAACAGCAGCATCGGCGCAGCGGTTCTTTGAAGGGTCATAAAATCAAAACCGGAGCAGGTATCAAAACTCTTTCGCCAACTTTTAATCAGAAGGGTTCAATCTCTCTCCTGTGTTAGTTTGAAGCCGAAACAACAAACGCGCTCAGAGGAGATAATGTTTGAAGAAAGGTGACCGGTTTTTACAAAAATGTTGTGTTGAAGGGGGAATAGCAAACTTCCTGTAGATTTTTGCTGGGGGTTGTCAATTTATGAAATGTAGGTCTAAGTGAGACCTACGGAGAGGATTTTGTTTCATGTCTCTCCGACCTTCCCAGTGGGAGTTACAGGCAGTTGTGTAATTTTTTTCTTCCGAGGAGCAGTTTATTCTCCGTTTTATTAAAAAATTGCGCTACAGCGCAATTTTTAAATTTGGGGCTAGGTTTTTTTTATTAGATCACAATTTTTGCTAGTCCTGATGTGTGCGTTCAGTTTGGTGAGTTTTGAAGCGTGTTAAGGGGGTCAAATTACAGCTGAAAGAGGCAAAAGTGTCTGTTTTTAGTACTTTTTTGTCTTGAAGGGGGAATTGCCAACTTCCTGTTGATTTTAGCCCGAGAATGTACAATTATGAAAGGTAGGTGTAAGTCAGACCTACATAGAGGTTTTTGTTTCATGTCTCTCCGACCTTCCTAGTGGGAGTTACAGGCAGTCTAGTTTTTTTTTTTTCTAGGGGGCGCTAGAGCGCAATTTTTATTTTTGGGGTTTTTTTTTTTTTTTAAAAGGCAATTTTTGCAGGTCCTGACGTGTGCGTCAAATATGGTGAGTTTGGAAGCATGTTAAGTGGGTCAAATTGCAGCTCAAAGAGGCGGCCGGTATAATAATAATAAAACCTTAGAAATTCAATAGGTCCCAGGGAGTCCTTATGCAATGGGCCATGCGGGCCCTAATTAAAAATATATTTAGTCAGAAAAAATGAAGCATTTTATTAACGCATATTATTTCCAGGCTTTTGCGGGCCACATAAAATAACGTGGCCCCCCGGCCTTGAGTTTGACACCAGTGCTTTATGCTGCCAAAGCGTTTATAATGGCGACAGTTTGACCCTGGAACAGACTATGCAAAAATAGTTTCGAGTACTTTCCTGCAACATTTTACAGTAAATACACTATGGAAGTGAAACTTGTTGTTTCCATGGCAACACACTGGCAGTAGTTGCCGTGGCAACAAAACGAGGCATCAAAGCAAAGTGCAATTTCTTTTGTCGGGGACAGAAAGTGGGAGCCATTATTTAGTTCAAAGTCTGCACGGCGGCTGGTCCATTCATGCTGAACTCGCCGCCACCCCGCTCGCCGGCGGCGAGGCGGAGGTCACGGAAATGGTCCTAGAGGGGTCAAGACATACCATTGACGGCTCGGCCCGTCACCCCGAGTATCCGCAGTACTCCGTCTTCACAAGTGCACAAACAATGAGGCTGCAGCCATTTTTACTTGTCAGTCCATCCATCCTGTCAAAGGGTGGTGCTTGAGAAGCTCCGCCCACAACGTCCTGCTGAGCAAGCACAAATAAGGACACTTCCCCCCTGAGGTCATCCGGACCAGAACACGGTACGAGGCTCATTAATAATAATAATAATTAAAGCTGCAAGCAGCGATGGACGGGACCGACTTTGACGGCACATAAAATCCAAACCGAAACAGTAATTAAAACTCTTTGGTCAACTTTTAATCAGAAGGGTTCAATCTCGCTCCTGTGCTAGTTTGAAGCCGAAACGACAAACGCGCTCAGAGGAGATAATGTTTGAAAAAAGGTGACCGGTTTTTACAAAACTTTTGTTTTGAAGGGGGAATTGCAAACTTCCTGTTGATTTTTGCAGGGGGTTGTCTTATATGAAATGTAGGTCTAAATGAGACCTACACTACAGGTTTTTGTTTCATGTCTCTAAGACATTCCTACTGGAAGTTACAGGCAGTTTTGTCTGAGTTTCTTCCTAGGAGCAGTTGTGTCTGTGTTTTCTTCCTAGGGGGTACTAGAGCGCAATTTTGAGTTTTGGGGTTGGTTTTTTTTATTAGATCGCAATTTTTGCCAGTCCTGATGTGTGTGTCCAGTTTGGTGTGTTTTGAAGCATGTTAAAGGGTTCAAATTACAGCTCATAGAGGCAAAAGTGACTGTTTTTACTAAAATGTGGTTTTGATGGGGGAATTGCCAACTTCCTCTTGATTTTTGCTGAAGGATGTCAATGTATGAAATCTAGGTCTAAGTCAGACCTACATAGAAGTTTTTGTTTCATGTCTCTACGACATTCCTACCGGAAGTTACAAGCAGTTTTGTATGTGTTTTTTCCTAGGGGGCGCGAGAGCGCAATTTTGAGTTTTAGTTTTTTTTTTTTTTATTATTAGATGGCCATTTTCGCCAGTCCTGATGTGTGTGTCAAATATGGTGAGTTTTGAAGCATGTTAAGGGGGTCAAATTACAGCTCAAAGAGGCGGCGGAATAATAATAATAATAAAACGCACGAAATACAATAGGGTCCTCTGTCCCAAAGGGTCCCTAATAATAATAATAATAATAATAATAATAGATTGTATTTGTAGAAAGCATTTTACATTGAGTAAACAACCTCAAAGTGCTACAGTGTATTAAAAAAATAAAAAATAAAAAATTATAATAAAAATAAATAACAAAAAAAACTAGAACAGTCAAATAGCTAAATCTAGTATGCATATATCTAAAAAAAAAACGTTTTTTAAAAAAAGGGTTTTTAAGCCTTTTTTAAAAGCATCCACAGTCTGTGGTGCCCTCAGGTGGTCAGGGACTGGGAGCAACGGAGCAGAAAGCCCCGTCTCCCATTGTTCGTAGCTTTGTCCTCGGAGGCTGGAGGAGGTTAGGTTAGGTCATTATTTCTTTCTTAACTCATTTTGTGTCCAATATTTGTAGGCCAAAAGGTGCTGACCCAAATATTAGAAAGTGTTTTGTCTGATCTAACTTCACGGAACTGTCTGCAGAAGTCTGAGGGCCTCGCCATGGCAACCACACACAAAACAGTCGACGACAACGAAAACTGGCGGTGTGGCGGATGCAAGAATCTCCCTCCACAGGGTTGGGCGATAAAGCGATATCAGTCGTGGTAGACGCAGTTATCGGTATCAATAAAAAAAAAATGCGTTGGATTGTCAGAAGAAACCAAAATGGTTGCATGACCAAAGGCACTGGCAGGAAGTGATGACTGATTAGTAGGAGGGACACATTACAGCCAATCAGGTGACGGTATCAACTATCAGGTTTGGTTGCGCCATTTCGGTTGATTCTTTACATGGCGTGTGAAGAGAAAGTAACAGTGGGGGATTTTTTTTAAAACATACCATAATTAGACCAATGTGGTCTGGAAATGACGCATGGAGCTCGTCCCCACCAAGTCCGGTAATGCCACACACTCACCCTTTAGAGCAGACCTGGGCATTCTACGGCCCGCGGGCCACATCCGGCCCTTTGTGCGTCCCTGTCCGGCCAGAAAAAGTAAGGCGTTTTCTGACGGAGAGTTTATTAAGGAGTGCTTATTGGACTGGCTGATATGCCCCGGAGAAGAGGGGCGCATTTGAGAACGTGTCACTCTCCCGACGCACTGTAACGAGGCGGGTTGAGACCATCGCTGGAAACTTGGAGCTTCAGCTGAAGAACAGAACGGCCGACTTTGACTGTTTTTCGCTGGCTTTGGATGAGAGCTGCGATGTACGTGACACCGCCCAGCTGCTCATCTTCTTACGTGGGATAACTGCAGACTTTTAAATCACAAATCATCAAAAGCAATCTGCTTTTGTATAAAGTTAAGTTAGGTTAAATTAAATTATTATTATTATTTATCTTACGGTATATCAAAAATAATTTGAGCAAAATTTAATTGAAATATTGTCGGTGTGGCCCTCCAGCAGTGCTCGGGTTGCTCATGCGGCCCCCGGTAAAAAATTAATTGCCCACCCCTGCTTTAGAGCACAGCTGTAACTTCCTGGCACTAAACTGCAGGTGTGTCTGTCTTAAAGGGGAACTGCACTCTCCCGCTGTCTCAGGAAAGCACAGAGCATCCTGAAAGACCCGTTCCACCCCGGGCACTGCCACCTAGAACTGCTACCCTCGGCCAGACGCTACAGGGTGCTAAAAGCGGGCACAAATAGACTAAAAAACAGTTTTCAATACTGGACTGTGAAACAGAATAATGTGCAATAACCTGTCACCTTACACCTCTGTCACTTTATATATATATACATATATACATATATATATATATATATATATATATACATATATACATATATATATATATATATATATATATATATATACATATATATATATATATATATATATATATATATACATACATACATATATATATATATATATATATATATATATATATACATATACATATATATATATATATATAAAACCATCACTTTTCTATCAGTCACAGTGACTTTTCAAAACAAAAATATTACAGCAAAAATCATATGGGTTGATTGACATGTTTATTCTGTAAGCTAACTTCAATAGTTTGAAATTATTTTGACAGTTAATGCCAGTTATCCTGTCAACCTTTCACAAGACTTCAATTTGTTCATTGAAAGTATAAACACTTTTTACAGTAAACAAATGGTAAAACAGTACTAAACAATTCCATTAAAAAAAAAAAATTGGCGTCATTATTAACTTTCTGTCCAAGCTTGTATAATCTACTGCCTTGTTCAATTGTAAAAAAATATTCTGTGCCTAAAATTCACATTTCTATCACAATTATCATACTGTAAACATGGTAAGCTAACTTCATTACAATTAATAGTCCTGTCAATAGCATGGAATTACAATTCAAATGTAGTTTTTTTGTAAGCCTTTCAAAAGAATTCAAAATATGAAAAATTAATGAAAATTAATTGAAGCCATCAGACACTTGAAAAGTGGCACATCACATCTCTAATGTAATCATTTGAACTTTTCAACAGAAATAGCACTGCAAAAATATTAAGGACATACTTCTGTATTTTGGTAGTTATGCTGTCAACATTTAACAAGATTTCTTCAACTTGGACTTGAAAGCATAAATAGTATAAACACTTTTAACAGTATGTCGTGCTGTGAAATACAGCCGACAGGATTGCGCACCAAACACGAAGCAAGGCCAAAGCGCATGCATGGTGCAGGAGAACAAAGGACTTCTTTCATTTAAGGTTTGTGATAAACCATCAAACTCATTCGTTAAAAGGACTCTATAGTAATATAAAGCGAATTTTTCTGGACATTATCATGCAAGAAAAGTTTATTTTTGGGACCGCGATCACCGCGTAATGATTTTTAAAGGTTGCATTACAAACATTTAACTGTCCCATGTGATCAGCCAGTGCGATTGGAAGTCCATGCTCAATTATTGCCTCCGTAAATAAAACTTCGGCATTTATCACATCCAAAGAATCTGTTTGGGCGATGAAAAACGTTGAAAGTTTTCCACTTGTATCGCTAGCAACGGCATTAGACTTGTGTTTTTTTGTCCCAACGTGGTCTTTTACATCGCTAATTCCTCCGTGTCCGATCGAAAAATCTTGTCTGCACAAGGTGCAATTCGCGTAGTTTTCACCCTTTTTGGAACGGATAATTATTCCCGGATAGGCTTTTGAATATTCTTCACGGAATGACTGCAGTTTTTGTTTTCGGTTTAAGACTCGTTTGCCATTTTTCTCCGGCTGATTCCATGATCGTTCGCTCGTTTGGAAACAATGGCAACTGGTGCCTCGTGCTTGGCAGCGGTGCTATAAATAGCCTCGCGCATGGCATTCGGAATGGCTCGATAGGAAGTTACGGGAAGCAGTGTCGATTGTCATTGTTGTTACGCGATTTCGTGAATAAAACTTTAAAAAAAAAAAAAAAATTTAATTAATGAAAAACCGTATTTTTTATCACTGCAACCGTAACCCGGAATAGGTTGATGAAAACCGTACTAATTACGGGAAAACCGGAGTAGTTGGCAGGTATGCTAGTACCGGTACACCGTACAACCCCTAGTTTCAACTAAAAATGCGCACATTTAGTATATTTTTCTCCTGGTCCTTATTTTTGATAAGATCATAAAAACATGTCAATAATTTATCGATGTAAAAGACTTAGTGGCGTCACCACTGCATGTCTGCGGAAATCTGAGGGCCTCGCCATGGCAACCAAACACCAAACAGTGGACAACAATGGCAACTTGTGGTGAGACGGATGCAAGAATCTCCCCTGAAAGCGACAGACACCAACATCGGTGCTAACCGCTGACTGCAAACGCAACACATGCCCTGTCTAGGCGCTCATGTATTCAGGGTCCTAGACCGGTACTTGTTCCACTGAAATCCTGACGGGCGCAGGATCAGGTGTATGCATGCCTCCGTACTAAGGCTGAAACGACGCGTCGACGTAGTCGACGTCGTCGGTTACGTAAATACGTCGACGCCATTTTTGTGCGTCGATGCGTCGCATATTTACGTCACACTACTGTCATGGCGGATCGCAAAGCAGACGGTGCGAGCGAGGGGGAAAAAAGCACGCCAAAAGTCATCAAAAGTGTGGGAGTATTTCAATAAACGGCCTAATAATGTTGTTGTATGCACACTGTGTCGAGCGGAAATGGCCTATCATAGCAGCACAACGGCTATGAAGGAACATTTGAAAAGAAAACACCCGACAGCGTTCTTGCCATCACCATCAACTAGTCAATCGTCCGCGTGCGTATACGTTGTCATCATTACACAAAAACATGAATGTGTCATTTGTATCTGCGTTGTAAATTCATAAACTAAAGCACCGTTTCGCTCTGAGAGGCGCGTTTGGCGTGCCTGTTCAGTGTTTACAAAGACGCGCTCCTCTTTAACGCTAACGTTAACTAGTTGTGCAAATACCTTGTACAACATTAACGGTTACATATACTATGTACAAACCAACAATTAACTTTCACTTTAATCATACTATCATTGTTGTGTTATTAAGCAAAATAAGCAATAATTTTACTTTTGTTGAAATGTTTACACTGTTACAGAATATTTTGTTTTGCACTTTTTTGTATTGGATGTTTATCTTTATTTTTGCACATTTTAGCAAATAAGCAATACTTTTACTTTTGTTGAAATGTTTACACTGTTGTTACAGAATATTTTGTTTTGCACTTTTTTGTATTGGATGTTTAGCTTTATTTTTGCACATTTTAGCAAATAAGCAATACTTTTACTTTTGTTGAAATGTTTACACTTGTTACAGAATATTTCCGTTTTGCACTTTTTTGTATTGGATGTTTATCTTTATTTTTGCACATTTTAAAGCAAAATAAGCAATACTTTTATTTTTGAAATGCTTATACTATTGCAGAATATTAAGATTTGCACTGGATGTTTACTTTTATATTTGCACATTAAAAAGCAAATAAGCTACTTTTAATTGTGTTAAATGTTAAAAGTTTTAAATGTTTACATTGTTACAGAATATTTGGTCATTTTGTTGTCAATGTTGACTGAGTGGCCATACTTTTTTTTTTTGTAAATAAAAGCCATGCCTTTTGAAAAAACTGGCCTACATTTATTTTTTCATCTTCATTTTAAATAAAAATAAAAAATCGGTAAAAGGAAAAATAATCTATAGATTAATCGAAAAAAATAATCTATAGATTAACCGATTAATCGGAAAAATAATCTATAGATTAATCGATAGAAAAATAATCGTTAGCTGCAGCCTTACTCCGTACCCCCGTAATTACCCTCTGTGGAGGTTTCTTTCCTCCGGGTTCCTCGGACCACCAATCACCGACATGACAGCTCCTTTTCAGGGTTTAGAACACTGTTTTATTTTTCAATAAAGTCTTTTTGTTTGGGCTTTTCAGCAAGTGTCTCTTCCTCTGTCTCTCTCTCGCTCGCACTCCAGCTCCAACTCCAACTCTCCTCTCATAATCTGGCCCAGGTGGGCCATCTATGCACCTGTCGCTGATCTCAGCGACACCCCGTTTTGCTGCAGGTCCGCAGGCCACGCCCCCCTCCACACACTCTCTCAATGAATCTTTGCCTTTTCCGCCTGCCGTTCCCGTCATTATACGCGAGTGGCTGTTCTGTTGCGTGCACACTTAACCGGAGCCCTTAAATCCACGGGGGGTCACGTTTACAGACCCAGGCCACTTGCAATATATAAAGCTGCGAGCCGGCCTGCACAACCTCGACCAGAAGAAGGTACATTGTCAAGACTTGATCTTGGGAGTTTGCTTTTCCGGGATGCAACGGAAAGTTGGCACGGGCGAGACGGGAATGAAGGTACATGATTTATTGAAACACTAGAACTACAAAAAAGGATCAAACCAAAGCGCGCACAGTGGCGGAAACTATGAACAATTAAACAAAACATAAACTGTGGCTTGATAAACAAAAACGTACTTGGCATGGAACCGGCATGAAAAAAGAGCAGCAAGGATCATAAGGGTGTGCAGAAGCATATATGGGGTGTGAGGTCGTCAGGCCGAACAACAGAAAATGAATGAACTTAAATACTATGGACATGATTAGTGAAAGCAGGTGCGTGACTCAAAACGTGAAACAGGTGCGTGACGTGACAGGTGAAAACTAATGGTTGCTATGGTGACCAGACAAGGGAGTGAAAAGACAGAAACTAAACAAAACATGACTTAAAACAAAACATGATAATACAGACATGACATACATCAAGGGTTGGAATTGGGGGTTAAATCACCAAAAATGATTCCCGGGCGCGGCCACCGCTGCTGCTCACTGCTCCCCTCACCTCCCAGGGGGGTGATCAAGGGTGATGGGTCAAATGCAGAGAATAATTTCGCCACACCTACAATCATTGGTACTTTAACTTAACATAAGCTGGTGTTCAGGCCCCGGGTTGTCCTAAGTGGTTAGGTGTTTAGGGAAACCATCAGTAGCATTCCATCCCTCCATTCATTCATTCATTCATTCATTCATTCATTCACCAGGGGCTGGGCGACAGACCCTTCTGACTGCACACCATTGTGAGCGGAACAAGACAGATGTGTTTATGAAGGCTGGGAACTTTCCTGTGTGCAGTTTGCTGTTTTTCCTCTGTCTTGCAGGCTTCGCTCCCACAGTCCAATAAAATCCACACGCTGCAACGGAACACGTTTATGTCCACGCCGTTCGGAACGGCTGACTGGCGTCAACGTAAACGGCTGTCGACAAAAAAAACCCAGTGTTGCTCAAAAAGGTTCAGTATGTCTTCTTTTCTGTACTGGTATAGGTCTGTAGCAGGGCTGGGTGATATATGGAATATACTGGATACATCGTGGGTTTGTCTCTGTGCGATATAGAAAATGACTATATGGTGATATTGGAGTATACCTTCTCACGCTGCTGGCATTACACTACAGCAGTGGTTCTCAAACTTTTTTTGTCATCCCCCACTTTGGACAAGGGGGTGTTTTCAAGCCCCACCTGCCCCCATCGCCCCAACAGAGCGCTAATGCCAAGCTTTAACATTTTCAAATTTATTGAACATCAAGTTGTATACATTCGAACTCAATAACATAAAATAACATTAAGTTCAATAATAAATAAAATAACTGTGCAGCTGTGGTATAACTTGCATCAAGTTCAATAATAAATAAAATAACTTCCATCAAGTTCAATAATAAATAAAACAAAAGTGTTATAACTTGCATCAAGTTCAATAATAAATCAAAAAAAGTGTTATAACTTGCATCACGTTCAATAATAAATCAAAAAAACTGTTATAACTTGCATCAAGTTCAATAATAAATCAAAAAGTGTTATAACTTGCATCACGTTCAATAATAAATCAAAAAAAATGTTATAACTTGCATCAAGTTCAATAATAAATCAAATAACTTGCATCAAGTTCAATAATAAATCAAAAAGTGTTATAACTTGCATCACGTTCAATAATAAATCAAAAAAAGTGTTATAACTTGCATCAAGTTCAATAATATATCAAATAACTTGCATCAAGTTCAATAATAAATCAAAAAAAGTGTTATAACTTGCATCAAGTTCAATAATAAATAAAATAAAAGTGTTATAACTTGCATCAAGTTCAATAATAAATCAAAAAAAGTGTTATAACTTGCATCAAGTTCAATAATAAATCAAAAAAAGTGTTATAACTTGCATCAAGTTCAATAATAAATAAAATAAAAGTGTTATAACTTGCATCAAGTTCAATAAAAAAAAGTGTTATAACTTGCATCAAGTTCAATAATAAATCAAATAAGTGTGATATAGCTTGCATCAAGTTCAATAATAAATCAAAAAAAGTGTTATAACTTGCATCAAGTTCAATAATAAATCAAAAAAAGTGTTATAACTTGCATCAAGTTCAATAATAAATCAAATAACTTGCATAAAGTTCAATAATAAATCAAAACAAGTGTTATAACTTGCATCAAGTTCAATAATAAATCAAAAAAAGTGTTATAACTTGCATCAAGTTCAATAATAAATCAAAAAAAGTGTTATAACTTGCATCAAGTTCAATAATAAATCAAATAACTTGCATCAAGTTCAATAATAAATCAAAAAAAGTGTTGTAACTTGCATCAAGTTCAATAATAAATCAAATAACTTGCATCAAGTTCAATAATAAATCAAAAAAAGTGTTATAACTTGCATCAAGTTCAATAATAAATAAAACAAAAGTGTTATAACTTGCATCAAGTTCAATAATAAATCAAAAAAAGTGTTATAACTTGCATCACGTTCAATAATAAATCAAAAAAACTGTTATAACTTGCATCAAGTTCAATAATAAATCAAAAAAAGTGTTATAACTTGCATCACGTTCAATAATAAATCAAAAAAAGTGTTATAACTTGCATCAAGTTCAATAATAAATCAAATAACTTGCATAAAGTTCAATAATAAATCAAAACAAGTGTTATAACTTGCATCAAGTTCAATAATAAATCAAAAAAAGTGTTATAACTTGCATCAAGTTCAATAATAAATAAAACAAAAGTGTTATAACTTCCATCAAGTTCAATAATAAATAAATAAAAGTGTTATAACTTGCATCAAGTTCAATAATAAATACAATAAAAGTGCCACTTTGCAATCTTTGCAAAAAAAAAAAAAGGAGGAGCTATGCATTTGGCAAGACAGGGCAAGTGACAGCACTTTCCCCCAGGAGAGCCACCTTGCTTCACTGTGAAACAGCACGGCTGTATGATCAGCTCCCATTTCCTCACACAGTGCAGAGAACAGTCGCACTTTCAGTGGTCGTGTTTTGATCAAATTTACCGCGCTCACATCTGTTAGAACCTCATTGAGTTCGGGGCTGAGCTGCCTTGACGCGAGTGCTTCCCGGTGAATGACACAGTGTGTGCCCGTCACATTTTTGTTTCTCTGCAGGCGCTGGCTCTGGCTCGACGACCTTTGAGGTGCGAGTCACAAATGTATATATTTGTGTAATTGTGGTCCACACATTAGCCTGCTACCCATCCGCGCGAAAGTTTGTTCCGCTTAGCCCCGCCCCCATTAGTTACTGTTGCTATGTCTGTCAAACTTTCGCTCGTACCGAGAAATATAAAGCCTACAGTAAAAATAAGTACCGGTAATTTCCATTTATTTATATAGCGGATTTCACAGACAGAATCACAAAGTGATTTACAGTGTGTATAGAAAATGAAAGCATAGTAAAAAAAATAATCTAAGAATATAATAATTTTAAAAAAAAATTTAAAGTGAAATTTCCTCCCGTTCCTCGCGCCCCACCTGTCATGTCTCTATTCCCCACCAGTGGGGCGCGCCCCACACTTTGAGAAACGCTGCACTACAGGCTCTTCTCACTCTTTCTTGTCTCTCCTTCTCACAGAGACATAAAACAAGCGCACCTTCTTACATACGTCACATACTGTCACGCGTGCAACGTCATACGCCCTCGCCCAGCAGAGAGGTAGCGACATGGGTAAAGTTAGCTGTGATGCTAGCGGTAATACGAGAGAGAGAAGGTGCGAATCTGGTAACAAATGAAGGAATAATTAATTCCCAAGAAAAACAGCAGGGGGTCCATCGTCTGGCGGTGGTTTGGCTTCAAGCGGGAAGATGTCGAACAGACAACCGTAATATGTCAAAAGCGTTGCTACAAAAAGTAGCAGCACTGCTAATTTGTAGCATCATTAGAAAAGTCACCCGCTAGAGAATGAAGAGTGCTTGAAACTCCGCATGTCAACATCTCCGTTCGGTGCCACACCCACAAAATGCCCAAGCAACCATTTCCACATCAACACCGTATGAAACAAATAGTCAACAACAGAAGGAGATAACGTCCGCAGGAACCTACCACATAGTGAAGGACATACACTATTTGATTTCCTATTATGCAGCTCATTTTTATTTGACACTTATTGAAATATCTTGTGTGACATCATGCACAAAAGTGCACTTTATTGGTTTTAAACTATTGTAGTGGCGTTCAGTACAAAAAGTGCACTTGAATTGAGTGTTGTTTTGATATGTCATCTTAGTGACATCATGCACAAAAGTGCTTGTTTTAAAATGTCTCTGACAATCTTGCACTTTCTGTTTTGGAAATGACATGAATGTTTGTGCCACTGCTTAATAACTGTTTAATAAATACACTTTTACTTGTGGTTTCCCTCTCTGCATGGAAGTTTAAAAGTAGCATATATTAATGAAGAAGAATGTTTTAATGTAGACACATAGAATCATCATACTGCTGTCATTATATGCATCAAGTGTTCATTCAAGGCTAAGGCAAAATATCCACATATACAGGTAAAAGCCAGTAAATTAGAATATTTTGAAAAACTTGATTTATTTCAGTAATCGCATTCAAAAGGTGTAACTTGTACATTATATTTATTCATTACACACAGACTGATGCATTCAAATGTTTATTTCATTTAATTTTGATGATTTGAAGTGGCAACAAATGAAAATCCAAAATTCCGTGTGTCACAAAATTAGAATATTGTGTAAGGGTTAAATTTTGAAGACACCTGGTGCTACAAACTAATCAGCTGATTAACTCAAAACACCTGCAAAGGGCTTTAAATGGTCTCTCAGTCCAGTTCTGAAGCCTACACAAACATGGGGAAGACTTCAGATTTGACAGCTGTCCAAAAGGCAACCATCGACACATTGCACAAGGAGGGAAAGACACAAAAGGTTATTGCTGAAGAGGCTGGCTGTTCTCAGAGCTCTGTGTCCAAACACATTAATGGAGAGGCAAAGGGAAGGAAAAACTGTGGTCAGAAAAAGTGTACAAGCGATAGGGATCACCGCGCCCTGGTCAAGATTGTGAAAAAAAACCCATTCAAAAATGTGGGGGAGATTCAGAAGGAGTGGACAGCTGCTGGAGTCAGTGCTTCAAGATCCACCACCAAGAGACGCTTGAAAGACATGGGTTTCAACTGCCGCATACCTCGTGTCAAGCCACTGTTGACCAAGAAACAGCGCGAAAAGCGTCTCACCTGGGCTAAGGAAAAAAAGAGCTGGACTGCTGCTGAGTGGTCCAAAGTCATGTTTTCTGACGAAAGCAAATTTTGCATTTCCTTTGGAAATCGAGGTCCCAGAGTCTGGAGGAAGACAGGAGAGGCACAGGATCCACGTTGCCTGAAGTCTAGTGTAAAGTTTCCACCATCAGTGATGGTTTGGGGTGCCATGTCATCTGCTGGTGTCGGTCCACTCTGTTTCCTGAGATCCAGGGTCAACGCAGCCGTCTACCAGCAAGTTTTAGAGCACTTCATGCTTCCTGCTGCTGACCTGCTCTATGGAGATGGAGATTTCAAGTTCCAACAGGACTTGGCGCCTGCACACAGCGCAAAATCTACCCGTGCCTGGTTTACGGACCATGGTATTTCTGTTCTAAATTGGCCCGCCAACTCCCCTGACCTTAGCCCCATAGAAAATCTGTGGGGTATTGTGAAAAGGAAGATGCAGAATGCCAGACCCAAAAACGCAGAAGAGTTGAAGGCCACTATCAGAGCAACCTGGGCTCTCATAACACCTGAGCAGTGCCAGAAACTTATCGACTCCATGCCACGCCGCATTAACGCAGTAATTGAGGCAAAAGGAGCTCCAACCAAGTATTGAGTATTGTACATGCTCATATTTTTCATTTTCATACTTTTCAGTTGGCCAACATTTCTAAAAATCCCTTTTTTGTATTAGCCTTAAGTAATATTCAAATTTTGTGACACACGGAATTTTGGATTTTCATTTGTTGCCACTTCAAATCATCAAAATTAAATGAAATAAACATTTGAATGCATCAGTCTGTGTGCAATGAATAAATATAATGTACAAGTTACACCTTTTGAATGCAATTACTGAAATAAATCAAGTTTTTCAAAATATTCTAATTTACTGGCTTTTACCTGTATATCCTGTATCGTCACATGGCCTAAATATATCGAGATATTAAAGGGGAACATTATCACCAGACCTATGTAAGCGTCAATATATACCTTGATGTTGCAGAAAAAAGACCGTATATTTTTTTAACCGATTTCCGAACTCTAAATGGGTGAATTTTGGCGAATTAAACGCCTTTCTAATATTCGCTCTCGGAGCGATGACGTCACAACGTGGCGTCACATCGGGAAGCAATCCGCCATTTTCTCAAACGCCGAGTCAAATCGGCTCTGTTATTTTCCGTTTTTTTCGACTGTTTTCCGTACCTTTGAGACATCATGCCTCGTCGGTGTGTTGTCGGAGGGTTTAACAACACCAACAGGGACGGATTCAAGTTGCACCAGTGGGGTCAGGCAAGGCTGTGTTGCCGCACCAGAACTATTTAACTGTGTCATCGACCACCTGATGTCCAGAGTCGGTGTGCGAGTCCCCGGGGTGTCACTTGGAAACTACACCCTAAAGGACCTCGAATACGCCGATGACACCACCCTGTTCAGTGAGACCGCTGACCAGCTCAGGGAGGCCCTCGGTGTGTTTGATGAGGAGACCAAACAGCTCGGCCTGAAAATCAGCTGGTCCAAAACCGAACTCATGCATATCGGCGATGGACCAGACCCACCACCCTTCTTATTTGAGGATACCCCTGTCCACTTTGTCCCTACCGTCAGATACCTCGGCTCGACAGTCACCAACACCGGCGACCTCAAACGAGAGGTGGACCGCCGTCGCGCCCTTGCAGCCTCCGTCATGCAGTCCCTGTGGAGACCGTTGTGGCGACACCGGCACATATCTCGGGACACCAAGTTGAGGGTCTACAATTCCTCTGTCATCTCTGTCCTTCTGTACGGCTCGGAAACATGGCCGCTGAATAACATCCTGGCGGCCAGGCTACATGGCTTTGATTCCAGAGCCCTCAGGAGGATAGAAGGCATCACGTGGAGCCAGCATGTCACCAACAAGACCCTAAGAGAGCTAACCCAACAGCTCCCAGCCTCTCGCCTCGCAGCAATGCGGCGAGTGCGCTGGTATGGCCATGTCATCCACCTGCCGGGGGAACACCCCACGCGCAAAATCCTGGACTTCAACCCGCAGCGAGCTGGCTGGAGACGCCCTAGAGGCGCCCCCAGGACTCGCTGGCTGGATGTATTAGCCCAGGACCTTAAGGCCTGCAATGTGACTATGGCACAAGCTCAACACCTTGCCCACAATAGACCCAGATGGAGAGACCTGGTTGCTATGGTCGGCTCTACGCGCCCTGAAGTGCAAGAGGACTAAGTAAGTAAGTAAGTGGCCCAAAGATGCGAAAGTGGCAAGAAATTGGACGTTTGTTCCGCACACTTTACCGACGAAAGCTATGCTACGACAGAGATGGCAAGAATGTGTGGATATCCTGCGACACTCAAAGCAGATGCATTTCCAACCATAAAGTCAAAGAAATCTGCCGCCAGACCCCCATTGAATCTGCCGGAGTGTGTGAGCAATTCATGGACAAAGGACCTCGGTAGCACGGCAAGCAATGGCGGCAGTTTGTTTCCGCAGACGAGCGAGCTAAACACCCTATCGACCCTAGCTTCCCTGGCCTGCTGACATCAACTCCAAAACTGGACAGATCAGCTTTCAGGAAAAGAGCACGGATGAGGGTATGTCTACAGAATATATTAATTGATGAAAATTGGGCTGTCTGCACTCTCAAAGTGCATGTTGTTGCCAAATGTATTTCATATGCTGTAAACCTAGTTCATAGTTGTTAGTTTCCTTTAATGCCAAACAAACACATACCAATCGTTGGTTAGAAGGCGATCGCCAAATTCGTCCTCGCTTTCTCCCGTGTCGCTGGCTGTCGTGTCGTTTTCCTCGGTTTCGCTTGCATACGGTTCAAACCGATATGGCTCAATAGCTTCAGTTTCTTCTTCAATTTCGTTTTCGCTACCTGCCTCCACACTACAACCATCCGTTTCAATACAATCGCTTAAGCCGCTGAAATCCGAGTCTGAATCCGAGCTAATGTCGCTATAGCTCGCTGTTCTTTCCGCCATGTTTGTTTGTGTTGGCTTCACTATGTGAAGTCACAGGAAAATGGACGGGTGGTTAAAATCAGGCACTTTGAAGCTTTTTTTTAGGGATATTGCGTGATGGGTAAAATTTTGAAAAAAACGTATATAATAAGCCACTGGGAACTGATTTTTAATGGTTTTAACAATTCTGAAATTGTGATAATGTTCCCCTTTAATAAAAAGCCATATCGCTCAGCTTGAGTCAGTAGTTTACGGTCCAGTGCAGCTAATATGTGTCAAAAAATTAGGAGGGGGGGTTCTACCCTATAGCCCGAAAAGTACGGTATTTCTAATCATTTGCATGAGGACAGAGTGACAAGCTGGTGTGACTGTTCAAAAACAAAACTGGTTTAAAGAGCTGAACAGTTGAAAGCTTCAATATTTTGGTTGTACAAAGACTGGCAACGACCTTCCTGATTCTGTACTTTGTTGATCTGATCTACTGATCTCCTTTTGGCCAGATCAGCACTTGCAAATCTTTGTGTTTGCTAAACACCTGCAGGTGCATGTAAAAGTGCTGACATGCAAACACTCTGCTGAGAGAGAGTACTTCGGACCGACTCTTTGTCGCCCGCTTGCACTCCTCTCTCACGTTTGGACGTGCACGGGGGAGGGGGAGGAGGGGAGAAAATGGAGGATGTTCAATATAAAATGCCTGTGAAAGACAAAAGGCGTTTTGCATGTAACTGTCAGGAAAACAATTGCATAAGAAGGATGTATATGCACCTCACAACGGGGGCTCTGATGGTGTATACACAACACCCGGGTCCACCTTGAGCCGTGTCATGGCAGGAATGTCCACACCAACGGACGGGAACCAGACACCGCAGGGCAGTTATTAGCTCATCTCCACTATACGGGTTATTCAAGGGTGTCCAAAGTGCGGCCCGCAGGTCATTTGAGGCCAGTAGCTGTGGGTTTGTTTGTTTTACAACTTGTCCACCTTGAAATATTACAAAACAGTTCTATTGGGCCAGCGTCAAAAGAACGGTTACAGAAAATAGGTTTGCCTCGCATGCATATTTTGACCAATGCTGGATTGGGTTAAGCTTTTTATTAACAAAAGGTAGTTTTTTTTATATATATATATGTTTTATATTTATTTTTGTTGATGTATTTATATATATATGTGTATATATATATATATACACACACACACACACACACACACACACACACACACGTAAAAGCCAGTAAATTAGAATATTTTGAAAAACTTGATTTATTTCAGTAATTGCATTCAAAAGGTGTAACTTGTACATTATATTTATTCATTGCACACAGACTGATGCATTCAAATGTTTATTTCATTTAATTTTGATGATTTGAAGTGGCAACAAATGAAAATCCAAAATTCCGTGTGTCACAAAATTAGAATATTACTTAAGGCTAATACAAAAAAGGGATTTTTAGAAATGTTGGCCAACTGAAAAGTATGAAAATGAAAAATATGAGCATGTACAATACTCAATACTTGGTTGGAGCTCCTTTTGCCTCAATTACTGCGTTAATGCGGCGTGGCATGGAGTCGATGAGTTTCTGGCACTGCTCAGGTGTTATGAGAGCCCAGGTTGCTCTGATAGTGGCCTTCAACTCTTCTGCGTTTTTGGGTCTGGCATTCTGCATCTTCCTTTTCACAATACCCCACAGATTTTCTATGGGGCTAAGGTCAGGGGAGTTGGCGGGCCAATTTAGAACAGAAATACCATGGTCCGTAAACCAGGCACGGGTAGATTTTGCGCTGTGTGCAGGCGCCAAGTCCTGTTGGAACTTGAAATCTCCATCTCCATAGAGCAGGTCAGCAGCAGGAAGCATGAAGTGCTCTAAAACTTGCTGGTAGACGGCTGCGTTGACCCTGGATCTCAGGAAACAGAGTGGACCGACACCAGCAGATGACATGGCACCCCAAACCATCACTGATGGTGGAAACTTTACACTAGACTTCAGGCAACGTGGATCCTGTACCTCTCCTGTCTTCCTCCAGACTCTGGGACCTCGATTTCCAAAGGAAATGCAAAATTTGCATGGTTGGGTGATGGTTTGGGGTGCCATGTCATCTGCTGGTGCCGGTCCACTCTGTTTCCTGAGATCCAGGGTCAACGCAGCCGTCTACCAGCAAGTTTTAGAGCACTTCATGCTTCCTGCTGCTGACCTGCTCTATGGAGATGGAGATTTCAAGTTCCAACAGGACTTGGCGCCTGCACACAGCGCAAAATCTACCCGTGCCTGGTTTACGGACCATGGTATTTCTGTTCTAAATTGGCCCGCCAACTCCCCTGACCTTAGCCCCATAGAAAATCTGTGGGGTATTGTGAAAAGGAAGATGCAGAATGCCAGACCCAAAAACGCAGAAGAGTTGAAGGCCACTATCAGAGCAACCTGGGCTCTCATAACACCTGAGCAGTGCCAGAAACTCATCGACTCCATGCCACGCCGCATTAACGCAGTCATTGAGGCAAAAGGAGCTCCAACCAAGTATTGAGTATTGTACATGCTCATATTTTTCATTTTCATACTTTTCAGTTGGCCAACATTTCTAAAAATCCCTTTTTTGTATTAGCCTTAAGTAATATTCTAATTTTGTGACACACGGAATTTTGGATTTTCATTTGTTGCCACTTCAAATCATCAAAATTAAATGGAATAAACATTTGAATGCATCAGTCTGTGTGCAATGAATAAATATAATGTACAAGTTACACCTTTTGAATGCAATTACTGAAATAAATCAAGTTTTTCAAAATATTCTAATTTACTGGCTTTTACCTGTATATATATATATATATATATATATATATATATATATATATATATATATATATATTAGGGGTGTAACGGTACGTGTATTTGTATTGAACCGTTTCGGTACAGGGGTTTCGGTTCGGTTCGGAGGTGTACCAAACGAGTTTCCACACGAACAGCGGACTCTCCCCAAATGATAATAAACACCTCCCAATCAACTACTAGTAACATCACTATGACCCGTTGACCTTCTAGAAATATAAAAGGCAGCTCAGCTCGCTCGCAGTCCTGGCTTGAGGTGAAGGCTAATTTGCTTTTAGCGTAACGTTAGCTCATTTTGCGGTGTGTGTGTGTGTGTGTTACGGACAGCAAAGCCCTGTCTGTCTGTTATTTCACTTTACCTTTTTCTGTGTTGATTGAGCTGTGTTGAAGCAGCAAAAAAGGACATTATGTTAAATGAAGAGTTTCTGTCTCTGATAGTTGATATAATAATGTAAGTGCATCATTAAGCCTACATGAACTCCATGGTGTTCAGGGATGAATAGTCTCTCCTATTGCTATTGTACCATTTTTTCAGCTATAGTTACATTAATCATTAGTAATGCAGCAGCCCAGTTTTGAATGGCAGGGTCCCTGCTATCACATGTTGATAAAAATATAACATTTACATAATAAAAATCAACTACAGGCTTCCCAAATGCTGTAATAAATTAAGCATGGTGAGTTGACTTGAAACTGTTTAATGTTGCACTTTTTATATGTAGAAGAAAAGTTTTGTCATTGTATTTAATCTGAGCAACAACTTGAGGCAGTTTAATGTTGATTAACGTGGGCAGAATTATTATAGTGTTCCCAATGTTAAAAGGATAAAGCCATTGTTTACAAATTTGGTAAATAAGTAACCCAAAAATGTATATTTTGTTGTTTTCTTACTGTACCGAAAATGAACCGAACCGTGACCTCTAACCCTAGGTACGTACCGAACCGAAATTTTTGTGTACCGTTACACCCCTAATATATATATATATATATATATATATATATATATATATATATATATAAATATAATATATTACCAATTAATTGTTATTTTTAAATATTTTAATACTATTTGAATTGTAATATTTTATCGCCATCTGTTTGTAATATTACATTGAATTATGACTTGGTTATTAAATATTTTCTGTTATTAGGGCCCGCATGGCCCATTGTATAAGGACTCCCAAAGGGAGTCCTTATACAATGGGACATAAGGACCTATTGAATTTGTAAGGTTTTATTCTTTACTCTTTATTCTTCCGCCGTCACATTAAACTGTAATTTGTCCCACTTAACATGCTTCAAAACTCACCATATTTGACCCACACATCAGGACCTGCGAAAATGGCCTTTTTTAAAAAAAAAACGAACCACAAAACTCAGAATTGCGCTCTAGCGCCCCCTAGGAAAAAAAACAACTAAACTCCCTGTAACTCTCACTAGGAAGGTCGGAGAGACATGAAACAAAAACCTCTATGTAGGTCTGACTTAGACCTACATTTCATAATAGTACATTGTCGGGCTAAAATCAACAGGAAGTTGGCAATTCCCCCTTCAAGACAAAAAAGTACTAAAAACAGTAACTTTTGCCTCTTTGAGCTGTAATTTGACCCCCTTAACACGCTTCAAAACTCACCAAACTGAACGCACACATCAGGACTGGCAAAAATTGCGATCTTATAAAAAAACCTAACCCCAAATCTCAAAAATTGCGTGCAATTTTTGAATAAAACGCAGAAAAAACTGCTCCTCGGAAGAAAAAAATGACAAAACTGCCTGTAACTCCCACTGGGAAGGTCGGAGAGACATGAAACAAAATCCTCTATGTAGGTCTAACTTAGACCTACATTTCATAAATTGACAACCCCCAGCAAAAATCAACAGGAAGTTTGCTATTCCCCCTTCAAAACAAAATGTTTGTAAAAACCATTCACCTTTCTTCAAACATTATGTCCTCTGAGCGCGTTTGTTGTTTCGGCTTCAAACTAACACAGGAGAGAGATTGAACCCTTCTGATTAAAAGTTGGCGAAAGAGTTTTGATACCTGCTCCGGTTTTGATTTTATGACCCTTCAAAGAACCTCTGCGCTGATGCTGCTGTTTTTTCAAGATGGCTGCTTAAAAGCAGGCAGCACTAGCGTGCCCACACAATGCAGACAAGGTAGGTACACTACACAAAAGTATTGGGACAATTCGGACTAAAAGTAGACAAAAGTATTGGGACACTTATGACTACCACTGGACAAAAGTATTGGGACACTTATGACTACCACTGGACAAAAGGATTGGGACACTTATGACCAAAACTGGACAAAAGTATTGGGACACTTACACTGCACAAAAGTATTGGGACACTTAGGACGAAAACTGGACAAAAGTATTGGGACACTTAGGACGAAAACTGGACAAAAGTATTGGGACACTTACACTGGACAAAAGTATTGGGACACTTAGGACTACAACTTGACAAAAGTATCGGGACACTTAGGACTAATACTGGACAAAAGTTTTGGGACACTTAGGACTATAACTGGACAAAAGTATTGGGACACTTGGAACATAAACTGGACAAAAATATCGGGACACTTGGGACTAACACTTGACAAAAGTATTGGGACACTTATGACGAAAACTGGGCAAAAGTATTGGGACACGTACTACTAAAACTGGACAAAAGTATTGGGACACTTATGACTACCACTGGACAAAAGTATTGGGACACATAGCACGAAAACTTGACAAAAGTATTGGGACACTTATGACTACCACTGGACAAAAGTATTGGGACACTTATGACCAAAACTGGACAAAAGTATTGGGACACTTACACTGCACAAAAGTATTGGGACACTTAGGACGAAAACTGGACAAAAGTATTGGGACACTTAGGACGAAAACTGGACAAAAGTATTGGGACACTTACACTGGACAAAAGTATTGGGACACTTAGGACTACAACTTGACAAAAGTATCGGGACACTTAGGACTAATACTGGACAAAAGTTTTGGGACACTTAGGACTATAACTGGACAAAAGTATTGGGACACTTGGAACATAAACTGGACAAAAATATTGGGACACTTGGGACTAACACTTGACAAAAGTATTGGGACACTTATGACGAAAACTGGGCAAAAGTATTGGGACACGTACTACTAAAACTGGACAAAAGTATTGGGACACTTAGGACTAGCACCTGCCAAATACGCGGGCCCGACCAACGCTGCTTGCAGCTTTAATGTTTCTTGTTATTTATAGCCTAAATCCTTCGACTGCTGTGAACACGTCTCTGGTGAATGTGAGAGTGCCTCTTTTCTTCTCCCATCTTTTCAGGTCTCGCTGGGCGTCGGGTCATCAGACCCACAAATCTACGGCGCTAACGAGGCCGTCATGTATGGACACAAGGAGGAGAGTCGGGCCGCCCTTTGTTTTCGGCAGACAGGCTTGAGTTTCAGCCTTTTCTAGTCCACGTTATGACTGAGAGGAAAAAAAACGGACACACACTACACACTCATTACATGGACACACACTATACACTCATTACATAGACACACACTACACACTCACTACATAGACACACACTACACACTCATTACATAGACACACAAGGCAGGGCTGATACACACTTTTCTGCTTACTTGGCCTCAGGGCCCCGAGCAGGCATGAAAGGAGCTCAATGACACACTAACTGTGCAAAATAGTCGCACAAAGACCACAAGAAAGTGGGAAGGAGTGCAAGTCTGGGTGTAATGAGTTGTAGATTGTTGTAGTGCTGAGCGATACGGCCTTTTATTAATATCTGGATATTTTTAGGCCATGTGACGATACATGGGGCTAAAACTCTGGGGCTGAGGTAGTTAAAAAGCTCCTCGGTGGCAAGGCCCCGGGGGTGGATGAGACCCGCCCGGAGTTCCTTAAGGCTCTGGATGTTGTGGGGCTGTCTTGGTTGACAAGACTCTGCAACATCGCGTGTACATCGGGGGCGGTACCACTGGATTGGCAGACCGGGGTGGTGGTTCCTCTCTTTAAGAAGGGGAACCGGAGGGTGTGTTCCAACTATCGTGGGATCACACTCCTCAGCCTTCCCGGTAAGGTCTATTCAGGTGTGCTAGAGAGGAGGCTACGCCGGATAGTCGAACCTCGGATTCAGGAGGAACAGTGTGGTTTTCGTCCTGGTCGTGGAACTGTGGACCAGCTCTATACTCTGGGCAGGGTCCTTGAGGGTGCATGGGAGTTTGCCCAACCAGTCTACATGTGCTTTGTGGACTTGGAGAAGGCATTCGACCGTGTACCCCGGGAAGTCCTGTGGGGAGTGCTCAGAGAGTATGGGGTTTCGGACTGTCTTATTGTGGCGGTTCGCTCCCTGTATGATCAGTATCAGAGCTTGGTCCGCATTGTAAGTCGGACCCGTTTCCAGTGAGGGTTGGACTCCGCCAAGGCTGCCCTTTGTCACCCATTCTGTTCATAACCTTTATGGACAGAATTTCTAGGCGCAGTCAAGGCGTTGAGGGTATATCGGTTTGGTAGCTGCAGGATTAGGTCTCTGCTTTTTGCAGATGATGTGGTCCTGATGGCTTCATCTGGCCAAGATCTTCAGCTCTCACTGGATCGGTTCGCAGCCGAGTGTGAAGCGACTGGGATGGGAATCAGCACCTCCAAATCCGAGTCCATGGTTCTCGCCCGGAAAAGGGTGGAGTGCCATCTCCGGGTTGGGGAGGAGATCTTGCCCCAAGTGGAGGAGTTCAAGTACCTCGGAGTCTTGTTCACGAGTGAGGGAAGAGTGGATCGTGAGATCGACAGGCGGATCGGTGCGGCGTCTTCAGTAATGCGGACGCTTCATCGATCCGTTGTGGTGAAGAAGGAGCTGAGCCGGAAGGCAAAGCTCTCGATTTACCGGTCGATCTACGTGTTTTTCTTGGGAATTAATTCTTCCTTCATTTGTTACCACATTCGCACCTTCTTTCTCTCGTATTACCACTAGCACCACAGCTAAATTTACCCATGCTGCTACCTCTCTGCTGGGCGAGGGCGTATGACGTTGCACCAGCGACGTGCGGTGAGGTTGATGGCTGGTGATGGCACTGACTTCATCACAGTCAGATTTACACACATATGAACCCTAAAGAGTATCTTATTCACCATTTGATTGGCAGCAGTTAACGGGTTATGTTTAAAAGCTCATACCAGCATTCTTCCCTGCTTACCACTCAGCATCAAGGGTTGGAATTGGGGGTTAAATCACCAAAAATTATTCACGGGCGCGGCGCCGCTGCTGCCCACTGCTCCCCTCACCTCCCAGGGGGTGAACAAGGGAATGGGTCAAATGCAGACGACAAATTTCATTACACCTAGTGTGTGTGTGACAATCATTGGTACTTTAACTTAACTTTAACTTTACACATACAAACTGTAGCATACAAAACAGCACATTTAATAAAAAAAAAACGTTATTATGGTCTTACCTTTACTTATAAATGAAGTCCACAACAAAAGCCCTCACTTAAACTTTCCACGTGCAAGATTGAATCTATTTCAAAAAAGTGTAACCGAGGGTTTATAAATGTCGCCTATACTGTATGAAACTACAAAATAACAAACACGGAGGCTCCAGTTTACACGAGGACCACTTTATTTACCTTCTTTCAAAAACTTCCGCTCCACTCCGTGTCACATCACTTCCGCTCTTAGCGCCTTCAAAATAAGAGCTCACTGTATAACAGCGCATAACAGGAACTTAACCTCACAAAGAGGAAAGCCCATGAAAATAGGTTACAAAAGTTATTTAATAAGAAGCCAAAAAGTGCAAAAACAATCATGTTCGTGTTGGAGGAGTTGTGAATTAGATACACCTGCAGTCTGCAGGTGTACCTAATGTTGTGGCCCTGCAGTCATTCACAACTCCTCCAACACGAACATTATGGTTTTTGCACTTTTTGGCTTCTTATGAAATAACTTTTTTAAATAGATTCAATCTTGCACGTGGAAAGTTTAAGTGTGGGCTTTAGTTGATATAACAATTCTACGGCGGGGGTGCAGGAGGCGGGGTTACTGGAGCCTCAGCCAGTGCGTCTTTTGCAGCCGTTTTATGATCGCTCAGCACAAGAAATACGTTACACACATACAGTTGTTGACAAAATACACTGTACATTATATACCTCAGCTAACTAAACTATGGAAATGTATAATATAATTCATATAGCAATACGGTCTCACTGCACAGCAGGCCAGCAGTTAGCCGAGTCCGGAATCCATGTTGAGGCACTGAGTGACGTGCCTCAACTGGCTGCTGTTCACCGCACCGTCTCTTCTCAGTATTTGAACGGCAAATGTGAAAATTCAGCGATTTTGAATAAAAATAATCTAAAACTGGTGAAGTTAAATGGAAAATAACTCCATAGTATAATCACTGGATACATATAACAATTTAATTAATTTTTTTTCTTTTTACATTTTTTTTCTTTCCATGTTGCACGCGTGACAGTATGTGACGTATGTAAGAAGGTGCGCTTGTTTTATGTCTCTGTGAGAAGGAGAGACAAGAAAGAGTGAGAAGAGCCTGTAGTGCAGCGTTTCTCAAAGTGTGGGGCGCGCCCCACTGGTGGGGAATAGAGACATGACAGGTGGGGCGCGAGGAACGGGAGGAAATTTCACTTTAAAATTTTTTTTTTAATTATTATATTCTTAGATTATTTTTTTTACTATGCTTTCATTTTCTATACACACTGTAAATCACTTTGTGATTCTGTCTGTGAAATCCGCTATATAAATAAATGGAAATTACCGGTACTTATTTTTACTGTAGGCTTTATATTTCTCGGTAGGAGTGAAAGTTTGACAGACATAGCAACAGTAACTAATGGGGGCGGGGCTAATCGGAACAAACTTTCGAGCGGATGGGTAGCAGGCTAATGTGTGGATCACAATTACACAAATATATACATTTGTGACTCACACCTCAAAGGTCGTCGAGCCAGAGCCAGCGCCTGCAGAGAAACAAAAATGTGACGGGCACACACTGTGTCATTCACCGGGAAGCACTCGCGTCAAGGCAGCTCAGCCCCGAACTCAATGAGGTTTTAACAGATGTTGTGAGCGCGGTAAATTTGATCAAAACACGACCACTGAAAGTGCGACTGTTCTCTGCACTGTGTGAGGAAATGGGAGCTGATCATACAGCCGTGCTGTTTCACAGTGAAGCAAGGTGGCTCTCCTGGGGGAAAGTGCTGTCACTTGCCCTGTCTTGCCAAATGCATAGCTCCTCCTTTTTTTTTTGCAAACATTGCAAAGTGGCACTTTTATTGTATTTATTATTGAACTTGATGCAAGTTATTTGATTTATTATTGAACTTGATGCAATTTATAACACTTTTTTTGATTTATTATTGAACTTGATGCAAGTTATAACACTTTTGTTTTATTTATTATTGAACTTAATGCAAGTTATAACACTTTTTTTGATTTATTATTGAACTTGATGCAAGTTATAACACTTTTGTTTTATTTATTATTGAACTTAATGCAAGTTATAACACTTTTTTTGATTTATTATTGAACTTGATGCAAGTTATAACACTTTTTTTTATTTATTATTGAACTTGATGCAAGTTATAACACTTTTGTTTTATTTATTATTGAACTTGATGCAAGTTATAACACTTTTTTTTATTTATTATTGAACTTGATGCAAGTTATAACACTTTTTTTGATTTATTATTGAACTTGATGCAAGTTATAACACTTTTTTTGATTTATTATTGAACTTGATGCAAGTTATTTGATTTATTATTGAACTTGATGCAAGTTATAACACTTTTATTTGATTTATTATTGAACTTGATGCAAGTTATAACACTTTTTTTATTATTATTGAACTTGATGCAAGTTATAACACTTTTGTTTTATTTATTATTGAACTTGATGCAAGTTATAACACTTTTGATTTATTATTGAACTTGATGCAAGTTATAACGCTTTTTTTGATTTATTATTGAACGTGATGCAAGTTATAACACTTTTTGATTTATTATTGAACTTGATGCAAGTTATAACACTTTTTTGATTTATTATTGAACTTGATGCAAGTTATAACACTTTTTTTTGATTTATTATTGAACTTGATGCAAGTTATAACACTTTTGTTTTATTTATTATTGAATTTGATGGAAGTTATTTTATTTATTATTGAACTTGATGCAAGTTATACCACAGCTGCACAGTTATGTTATTTATTATTGAACTTAATGTTATTTTATGTTATTGAGTTCGAATGTATACAACTTGATGTTCAATAAATTTGAAAATGTTAAAGCTTGGCATTAGCGCTCTGTTGGGGCGATGGGGGCAGGTGGGGCTTGAAAACTCCTCCTTGTCCAAAGTGGGGGATGACAAAAAAAGTTTGAGAACCACTGCTGTAGTGTAATGCCCGCAGCATGAGAAGGTATACTCAAATATCACCATATAGTAATTTTCTATATCGCACAGAGACATCCATCCATCCATTTACTACCGCTTGTCCCTTTTGGAGTAGCAGGGGGTGCTGGAGCCTATCTCAGCTGCATTCAGGCGGAAGGCGGGGTACACCCTGGACAAGTCGCCACCTCTTCACAGGGCCAACAGTTAGACAGACAACATTCACACACTAGGGACCATTTAGTGTTGCCAATCAACCTCTCCCCAGGTGCATGTCTTTGGAGGTGGGAGGAAGCCGGAGTACCCGGAGGGAACCCACGCAGTCACGGGGAGAACATGCAAACTCCACACAGAAAGATCCCGAGCCCGGGATTGAACTCAGGACTACTCAGGACCTCCGTATTGTGAAACCCGCGATAAATCGAGTATATTCCATATATCGCCCCGGCCCTAGCACCGAGTGATGGAAAATGTGACGACCGCCACGGAAACCGAAACTGAAACACGATGTGACGCGGCATTCACCGCAAAGTGAACGACTGATGTGAAGAGACTCCTCATCAAAGTTATAAAAGGCCACCGAAATATTATTTCTATTTATCGTCCTACAACGACAATTAAGAACGTTAAAAGGGTTTAATGGTGACAGCTTGACCCTGGAACAGATGAATTCAATTTGCATTGTTTTATATGTGGCTTTTAACACCAACTGACAAAGAAATGTGTTCAACTGTCATGATCTGTGGTCTGGATCATGTTTTTGTTATTTTCTGTTAGTTTTAAGACCCCATTGTTCCTGTTTTTGTACACCCTTGTTTGTTTTAGTTTCCATGACGACTTATTAGTTTCACCTGCTCTAATCAAGAGACTATTATTTAAGCCTGTCTTTGCCAGTTAGTCGTCCTGGCGCCATTGCTCGTTTCATGCTTGTTTCATGCTTAGTTCAAGTCCAATTCCAAGTTTTTTGCTAGTTATTTGTTTCATGCCACAGTAAGTTTTATTTGTTCTATGTCCATAGTTCAGGCTAAGTGTTAGCGTATGTTTCCTGCGTTGATAAAAGTTGGAATTTCACTCAATAACAGTCGCAATTTTACAAGAAAAGCTTAACATGTTTGGCAATTTTATGAAAAGAGTCATAATTTTACTCGACAAAAGTCACAATTTTATAAGAACACTTTGAAAATGTTGGCAATATTATAATAACGATCGGAATTGTACTCAAAAAATGTCACTATTTTACGAGAACAGCAAAAAAAATGGGCAATATTGTGATAAAAGTCAGAATATTATAAGACTAATGTCACCATTTTGCATTAAAAAGTACAAATTCTACATAAAAAAGTAATCATTTTACGAAAAAAATATTGCATTACAGAAACAGAAAGAATATGAGAAATTGTTCCCAATTTTATAAGAAAAAAGTCGACACATTGTGACAAAAATACTGCTTATAGTTAATTATTTTTTTTGGTAATTGTTTTTTAATCTTCATTGTTTACTTCAGGTTATTACATCATGTCTCTATATACATATTTTTTTTATTTTTTTTATTTATTTTGGCCAAAGGGGCCGCATTTCAATTTCTTACACACACTTGTTATTTCATATGTTGACCAAATGTTAAAAGCGACTCACATTGTGAAAAATCCCCCCTTTTTGGGACCACCCTCATTTTGATAGACGTCACCAGCAGGGGTGCAAATGAGACATTCTCTATTAGATGCAATGTTATTGATTTATGTCATCACTTGTTCACACCTCCTCATATGGAAGATACTTTTCCTTCTTCATGTCTCAAGAAGAGTAAAAATACAGGAACACACACACACACACACATTCTTGTATTTGTTCCGTTCTTGAGACCTCCAAAAAATGCCTACCTCTTTCGGACCACCCTTTCTAGATATATAAAGATTTACAACATTAATAATATATACATACTGTGCAAATATAAAAAAGCTTGTTGTGAAAAATGAGTTGGAATTTCACAAGAAAAAGGTCACAATTTCACAAGAAAGACTTCGAATTTTGCCAGTATTATAGTAAATGTCGTAATTTTACTCAACGGAAGAAATAATGAACATTTGTGCAATATTATGATAAAAGTTGGAATTTCACTCAATAACAGTCGCAATTTCACAAGAAAAGCTTAACATGTTTGGCAATTTTATGAAAAGAGTCATAATTTTACTCGACAAAAGTCACAATTTTATAAGAACACTTTGAAAATGTTGGCAATATTATAATAACGATCGGAATTGTACTCATAAAATGTCACTATTTTACGAGAACAGCAAAAAAAAAATGGGCAATATTGTGATAAAAGTCAGAATATTATAAGACTAATGCCACCATTTTGCATTAAAAAGTACAAATTCTACATAAAAAAAGTAATCATTTTACGAAAAAAATATTGCGTTACAGAAACAGAAAGAATATGAGAAATTGTTCCCAATTTTATAAGAAAAAAGTCGACACATTGTGACAAAAATACTGCTTACAGTTATTTATTTTTTTTGGTAATTGTTTTTTAATCTTCATTGTTTACTTCAGGTTATTACATCATGTCTTTATATACATATTTATTTATTTTATTTTATTTATTTAATTTCTTACACACACTTGTTATTTCATATGTTGACCATATGTTAAAAGCGACTCACATTGTGAAAAATCCCTCCTTTTTGGGACCACCCTCATTTTGATAGACGTCACCAGCAGGTGTGCAAATGAGACATTGTCTATTAGATGCAATGTTATTGATTTATGTCATCACTTGTTCACACCTCCTCATATGGAAGATACTTTTCCTTCTTCAGGTCTCAAGAAGGGTAGAAATACAGGAACACACACACACACACACACACATTCTTGTATTTGTTCCCTTCTTGAGACCTCCAAAAAATGCCTACCTCTTTCGGACCACCCTTTCTAGATATATAAAGATTTACAACATTAATAATATATACATACTGTGCAAATATAAAAAAGCTTGTTGTGAAAAATGAGTTGGAATTTCACAAGAAAAAGGTCACAATTTCACAAGAAAGACTTAGAATTTTGCCAGTATTATAGTAAATGTCGTAATTTTACTCAACGGAAGAAATAATGAACATTTGTGCAATGTTATGATAAAAGTTGGAATTTCACTCAATAACAGTCGCAATTTTACAAGAAAAGCTTAACATTTTTGGCAATTTTATGAAAAGAGTCATAATTTTATTCGACAAAAGTCACAATTTTATAAGAACACTTTGAAAATGTTGGCAATATTATAATAACGATCGGAATTGTACTGAAAAAATGTCACTATTTTACGAGAACGAAAAAAAAAGGGCAATATTGTGATAAAAGCAAGAATATTATAAGACTAATGTCACCATTTTGCATTAAAAAGTACAAATTCTACATAAAAAAGTAATCATTTTACGAAAAAAATATTGCATTACAGAAACGGAAAGAATATGAGAAATTGTTCCCAATTTTATAAGAAAAAAGTCGACACATTGTGACAAAAATACTGCTTATAGTTAATTTTTTTTTTTTGGTAATTGTTTTTTAATCTTCATTGTTTACTTCAGGTTATTACAGTATGTCTCTATATACATATTTATTTATTTTTTTTAATATATTTTGGCCAAAGGGGCCGCATTTCAATTTCTTACACACACTTGTTATTTCATATGTTGACCATATGTTAAAAGCGACTCACATTGTGAAAAATCCCTCCTTTTTGGGACCACCCTCATTTTGATAGACGTCACCAGCAGGGGTGCAAATGAGACATTGTCTATTAGATGCAATGTTATTGATTTACCGTATTTTCCGCACTATAAGGCGCACCTAAAAACCACAAATTTTCTCAAAAGCTGACAGTGCGCCTTATAACCCGGTGCGCTTTATATATGGATTAATATTAAGATTCATTTTCATAAAGTTTCGGTCTCGCAACTACGGTAAACAGCCGCCATCTTTTTTCCCCGTAGAAGAGGAAGTGCTTCTTCTTCTACGCAAGCAACCGCCAAGGTAAGCACCCGCCCCCATAGAACAGGAAGCGCTTCTTCTTCTACTGTAAGCAACCACCCGCCCGCGTAGAAGAAGAAGAAGCGCGCGGATATTACCGTACGTTTCATTTCCTTTGTGTGTTTACATCTGTAAAGACCACAAAATGGCTCCTACTAAGCGACAGGGATCCGGTTCATGAAAAGACGCAATCTCTCCATCCGCACACGGATTACTATTTCACAGCAACTGCCTAAAGACTTTCAAGAAAAGCTGGCTACTTTCCGTGCATATTGTAAAAACAAGATAGCTGGAAAAAAAGATCCGGCCAGAGAACATTATCAACATGGACGAGGTTCCACTGACTTTTGATATTCCTGTGAACCGCACTGTGGATACAACGGGAGCACGTACGGTGAATATTCGCACCGCAGGGAATGAGAAGTCATCCTTCACTGTGGTTCTAGCTTGCCATGCTAATGGCCAGAAACTTCCACCCATGGTGATATTCAAAAGGAAGACCTTGCCAAAAGAGACCTTTCCAGCCGGCGTCATCATAAAAGCTAACTCGAAGGGATGGATGAAGAAAAGATGAGCGAGTGGTTAAGGGAAGTTTACGCGAAGAGGCCGGGTGGCTTTTTTCACGCAGCTCCGTCCATGTTGATATACGACTCCATGCGCGCCCACATCACGCTGGTTTTTAATATATTATTAAAGTTTGACTGACCTATCTGTTTTTTTGACATTCCTTTAGCGCAGTTAGATGCGGCTTATAACACGCAGGTGGACAAAGTTTTGAAATATGCCGTTCATTGAAGGCGCGGCTTATAACCCAGGGCGCCTTATGGTGCGGAAAATACGGTATGTCATCACTTGTTCACACCTCCTCATATGGAAGATACTTTTCCTTCTTCATGTCTCAAGAAGGGTAGAAATACAGGAACACACACACGCACACACAGACTCTCCCAGGTATTCCCCATTAGAGGACCTGCTGGTGCCAAACCAGTTTTTTGTTGAGGGTGTCCACAGAGATCAAGCATGCCGCTGTGCAACATGGGAGGAGGGCAAAACAGGCCACTTCCTCACCCGCAGAAGAAAAAGAAACCATCCGATCCGTCGTCGGTTGAAGTGTACTGCACGCTAGAGTTCCTATTACCTAGCATGAGGTAAAGCATTTTAACATTCGGAATATTTCTACGCGCTTTCAGACAGGAAGCTCTGACACGACCTTCAAACTTGAGAAAATAACTTTGTCCCTCCATTTTGTGTCAGTGCTGTTCACACAGGAAGAAGCCAAGACAGACAGCTTCTAAAGGGCAATATACTTTCACACAGAAAGTGTCACACCGCTGTAGGGTTCTATGGTGTACCGGTATTAGTATACTAATGAATCATATCTGGTACTATACCACTTTTAAAAAGGTAAAGGTTTTTTAACGTCGTGACATTGCTGGTTTTACGAGCAGAGGAGCATGTTCGGCAGCGCGCGCACACAGAGTACTTACAAGCAGACACAGTGTGTAGACAGAAAAGGGAGAACGGACGCATTTTGGCGTAAAAAGTAAAGATAAAGGTGAAGTTATAACACTGAAACACCCTCAGGAAGAGCTGCTTTAAGACATGGCTAGCTAGTTAGCGGCTAAAATCCATCCGCAGTCGGCAGGGTTTCATCTACTTCGAGATCTACAAAGTGGAAGAGGAAGGAATTTCGGGAGAACCGGGAAGTTTTCCGTTTCAAAAAACAAATTTGTTTTTTTTTTGTCCTGAATAAGAGGAATGTTTTGACGGTGCAACGGTTGAAATGCATTGAAAAATGTGGAAGGAGTAGCCGCCAGAAAAAAAAGGGTGGAAATAGGGCTTTGGAAAAGCAGGAATTCTGGAAAATCCTGGAATTTTTTTTTAACTTGGAAAAATGATAGTTTGAATTTCCAGAATGGTGGAATGTGTTGAAGGTGGAATTGGTTCGAATCGGTTGAAAAATGTGGAAATGGTGAAAGTTTGAAAAATGGCCATTTAATTTTGAATGGGGAAAAATGTCCTAGAAAACCTGGAATTCTGGGAAATCTGGGAATTTTTCTCTGTCGTGTCGGTGTGTTGAAAATTGTTATGCGCTTATTTTTTTATTAGATTTTGTGCATGGCATAGATTTGCTATGCGCAGAGGACGCTTAAACAGTGCGCAATTGCACAGGCGAGCACCTTAGAGGGAGCGTTGCTCGCACGGCTGCGCTAGCATCACAGCTAACGTTAGCCATGCTGCTACCTCTCTGCTCGGAGAGGACGTATACGTATGTGACGTATGACGTGACAGTATGTGACGTGTGACGTGACAGTATGTGACGTGTGTAAGAAGGTGCGCTTGCTGTCTGTGAGAGGGAGACACAGAAAAGAGTGAGAAGAGCCTGTCGTGTAATGCCAGCAGCTAAAAGCAACTGCGTGAGAATTCACAGACCTGTGGATGTGTTGAAGGTGTGCTGGAAAATGCGGAACAGAAATTAGGGAGCAGCAGAAAAGTGGAATGTATTATTTAAATCGGTGCGTTGGAAAACACGGACCGGAGTTGTTTTTTTAAACTGGATCTGGATCGGCATTTTCCCATGCCTTTACGATACGCAATTTTTGGAAAATATCGGCAGCCGATCCGATCCAAATATCGGATCGGGACATCCCTAGTTATGTACCTACATGTTATGAATCTACATGTTACGTAGCTACATGTTATGTACATACATGTTATGTACCTACATGTTATGTATCTAAATGGGCTTTGGAAAAGCAGGAATTCTGGAAAATCCTGGAATTTTTTTTTAACTTGGAAAAATGATAGTTTGAATTTCCAGAATGGTGGAATGTGTTGAAGGTGGAATTGGTTCGAATCGGTTGAAAAATGTGGAAATGGTGAAAGTTTGAAAAAATGGCCATTTCATTTTGAATGGGGAAAAATGTCCTCGAAAACCTGGAATTCTGGGAAATCTGGGAATTTTTTGAAAAAGCCCGCGATTCCTGAATAGGTTGAACTGTTTGAAGTTGGAACGGTTTGAATCGGGTGAAAAAATTTGGAACTTAGAGCGCGCCCAAATCTGGAGAAGAAGAAGAAGAAGAATAACAGGTTGTGGAAACTAATTGTGGAACTTTGAAGAATGTCCCATTGATTTCAATGGGAATTTCTGTTTTACGACCTTTTCTTTGAACTGTTTTGTGATAAGGGCAACGGCTGTTTACGACCCCCCCGCCCTTAGAAACAGCAAGTTGCCACGTAATCAGGGAAAGTCCAAATAAAAGAGAAGGCGTACAATCTTTCGTCAGAGCCTGGTGACACTGTACAAGGGTACAGGTGTACGCGTTTCTCCTCATTGAGGCAAATTTAATTCTGTTTCTGTTTAATTCCTTGCTTGTTGTCTTGTTTAATAGATGTCATCAGTGTTTGAACCTGACACTGAGAGAGTTTAGACACGTTTAAAGCGTTTCTGATCACACAAAGGGATCTCTGACCGGCGCAAGGTACGACAATTGTTGAAATGAACGCGCCAGAAGTGCCGCTAGTTATCGAAACTCTTCGTAATGCACAGGATGTAAACAGGATGTGACGTAAGGGGGCTCCACCTCTTCAAAATGGCCAGGTGCAAAATGAATGAACGAATGAAGTGGGATCTGAGCGGAGGATGTCGTTGTGGCTTGTGCAGCCCTTTGAGACACTCGTGATTTAGGGCTATATAAGTAAACATTGATTGATTGATTGCTAAATCACAAATCCAAATAAAGTAAGATTCTTACACGTAGCATTATCACTGGAGGACGGGGAATAGCTAAACATGCTTCACTACACACCGTAGGAGGATACAATATCTCACCGGCGTCACAATGTAAACAAACGCCATGGGTGGATCTACACCTGACATCCACTGTAATGATACTAAGGCTGAAACGACGCGTCGACATAGTCGACGTCATCGGTTACGTAGATACGTGGACGCCGTTTTTGTGCGTCGGCGCGTCGCATATTTACGTCACACTACTTTACTGTCATGGCGGAGCGCAAAGCAGACGATGCGAGCGAGGGGAAAAAAGCACGCCAAAAGTCGTCAAAAGTGTGGGAGTATTTCAATAAACGGCCTAATAATGTTGTTGTATGCACACTGTGTCGAGCGGAAATGGCCTATCATAGCAGCACAACGGCTATGAAGGAACATTTGAAAAGAAAACACCCGACAGCGTTCTTGCCATCACCATCAACAAGTCAATCGTCCGCGTGCGTATACATTGTCATTATTACACAAAAACATGAATGTGTCATTTGTATCTGCGTTGTAAATTCATAAACTAAAGCACCGTTTCGCTCTGAGAGGCGCGTTTGGCGTGCCTGTTCAGTGTTTACAAAGACGCGCTCCTCTTTAACGCTGTGGAGAGGCGGCGGCGGCGAGCGAGCGGCGAGGCGGGGCGCGCCGGGAGCGACGCCGCAATCGTGCCCAGGTGCGCGATCCGCGCAGTTGGAAGAGAAAAGACTTTGTGTAAAATTAAAAGATTGTAAACCTGGCAAAGCCGTCTGGCGTTCAGTCTGTCGGTCCTGAAAGAACCCCACGGCACAAGACGTGTCACAAACGCTAACGTTAATTAGTTGTGCAAATACCTTTTACAACATTAACAGTTACATATACTATGTACAAACCAACAATTAACTTTCACTTTAATCATACTATCATTGTTGTGTTATTAAGCAAAATAAGCAATACTTTTACTTTTGTTGAAATGTTTACACTGTACACTTTTTTGTATTGGATGTTTAGCTTTATTTTTGCACATTTTAGCAAATAAGCAATACTTTTACTTTTGTTGAAATGTTTACACTTGTTACAGAATATTTCCGTTTTGCACTTTTTTGTATTGGATGTTTATCTTCATTTTTGCACATTTTAAAGCAAAATAAGCAATACTTTTACTTTTGAAATGCTTATACTATTCCAGAATATTAAGATTTGCACTGGATGTTTACTTTTATATTTGCACATTAAAAAGCAAATAAGCTACTTTTAATTTTGTTAAATGTTAAAAGTTTTAAATGTTTACATTGTTACAGAATATTTTGTCATGTTGTTGTCAATGTTGACTGACTAGTGGCCATACTTTTTTTTTTGTAAATAAAAGCCATGCCTTTTGAAAAAACTGGCCTACATTTATTTTTTCCTCTTCATTTTAAATTTAAAAAAAAATCGGTAAAAGGAAAAATAATCTATAGATTAATCGAAAAAAATAATCTATAGATTAACCGATTAATCGAAAAAATAATCTATAGATTAATCGATAGAAAAATAATCGTTAGCTGCAGCCCTAAATGATACCAAGTACAGGAGCGTATCTAGTCTATACTACTATGATTACATCGATATTTTTTAACATCACAAAATCTTTTTTCGTTATTTTTTTATTCATAATATGTTTATTAAGTCAGGAAATATGTTCCTGGACACATGAGGACTTTGAATATGACCTTATTCATGTCTCAAGAAGGGTAGAAATACAGGAACACACATCCTTGTATTTGTTACCTTCTTGAGACCTCCAAAAATGCCTACCTCTTTAGGACCACCCTATAAAGATGTGTATTTACAACATTAATAATATATACAAACTATGCAAATATAAAAAAAGCTTGTTGTGAAGAATTAGTTGGAATTTCACAAGAAAAACCGAATTTTGGCAGTATTATAATAAACGGAAGTCAACATTTTACAAGAAAAAAATCAACATTTGTGCGATATTATGATAAAAGTTGGAATTTCACTCAATAACAGTCGCAATTTTACAAAAAAAAGCTTAACATTTTGGCAATGTTATGAAAAGAGTCATAATTTTACTCGACAAAAGTCACAATTTAAAAATGTTGGCAATATTGTAATAACAATCGGAATTTTACTTGGCAAAATCATGACAAAAGTCATAAGTTTACTCATAAAATGTCACTATTTTACGAGAACAACGGCAAAAACGGGCAATATTGTGATGAAAGTCAGAATATTATAAGACAAATGTCCCCATTTTGCATTAAAAAGCAAAAATTTACATAAAAAAGTAATAATTTTACGAGAAAATATTGCAAAATTACAGAAACAAAGAATATGAGAAATTGTTTCCAATTTTATGAGAAAAAAAGTCGACACATTGTGACAAAAATACTGCTTATAGTTTTTATTTTTGTTTATTGTTTTTTAATCTTCATTATTTACTTCAAGTAATTACAGTATGTCTCTATGTACATATTTATTTATTTATTTTAATGTATTTTGGCCAAAGGGGGCGCATTTAAATTTCTTACACACACTTGTTATTTCATATGTTGACCAGAGGGGGAGCACTTTTAAAGTAAAGTAAAAAAAATAATGATCCTGTAACTACTTGGTATCGGACCGATACCTAAAAGTGTGGTATCATCCAAAACTAATGTAAAGTATCAAAGAAGAGAAGAATAAGTGATTATTACATTTGAACAGAAGTGTAGATAGAACATGTTAAAAGAGAAAATAAGCAGATATTAACAGTAAATGAACAAGTAGATTAATAATCCATTTTTACAGTTTGTCCCTCATAATGTGTACAAAATAATAGGTGTATAAATGACACAATAAGTCACCTTTCAAGTTGTATTTGAGCCTAGATGCAATGTTATTGATTTATGTCATCACTTGTTCACACCTCCTCATATGGAAGATACTTTTCCTTCTTCATGTCTCAAGAAGGCTAGAAATACAAGAGCACACACACACACACACACACACACACACACACTCTTGTATTTGTTCCCTTCTTGAGACCTCCAAAAAATGCCTACCTCTTTCGGACCACCCTTTCTAGATATATAAAGATTTACAACATTAATAATATATACATACTGTGCAAATATAAAAAAGCTTGTTGTGAAAAATGAGTTGGAATTTCACAAGAAAAAGGTCACAATTTCACAAGAAAGACTTAGAACTTAGGCAGTATTATAGTAAATGTCGTAATTTTACTCAACGGAAGAAATAATGAACATTTGTGCAATATTATGATAAAAGTTGGAATTTCACTCAATAACAGTCGCAATTTTACAAAAAAAAAGCTTAACATTTTGGCAATGTTATGAAAAGAGTCATAATTTTACTCGACAAAAGTCAAAATTTAAAAATGTTGGCAATATTGTAATAACAATCGTAATTTTACTTGGCAAAATCATGACAAAAGTCATAAATTTACTTATAAAATTTCACTATTTTACGAGAACAACGGCAAAAATGGGCAATATTGTGATGAAAGTCAGAATATTATAAGACAAATGTCCCCATTTTGCATTAAAAAGTAAAAATTTACATTAAAAAGTAATAATTTTACAAGAAAATATTGCAAAATTACAGAAACAAAGAATATGAGAAATTGTTCCCAATTTTATAAGAAAAAAAGTCGACACATTGTGACAAAAATACTGCTTAAAGTTTTTACTTTTGTTTATTGTTTTATAATCTTCATTATTTACTTCAAGTAATTACAGTATGTCTCTATGTACATATTTATTTATTTATTTTAATGTATTTTGGCTAAGGCTGAAACGACGCGTCGACGTAGTCGACGTCATCGGTTACGTAAATACGTCGACGCCGTTTTTGTGCGTCGGCGCGTCGCATATTTACGTCACACTACTGTCATGGCGGAGCGCAAAGCAGACGATGCGAGCGAGGGGAAAAAAGCACGCCAAAAGTCGTCAAAAGTGTCGGAGTATTTCAATAAACGGCCTAATAATGTTGTTGTATGCACACTGTGTCGAGCGGAAATGGCCTATCATAGCAGCACAACGGCTATGAACGAACATTTGAAAAGAAAACCCCCGACAGCGTTCTTGCCATCACCATCAACAAGTCAATCGTCCGCGTGAGTATACGTTGTCATCATTACACAAAAACATGAATGTGTCATTTGTATCTGCGTTGTAAATTCATAAACTAAAGCACCGTTTGCTCTGAGAGGCGCGTTTGGCGTGCCTGTTCAGTGTTTACAAAGACGCGCTCCTCTTTAACGCTGTGGAGAGGCGGCGGCGGCAAGCGAGCGGCGAGGCGGGGCGCGCCGGGAGCGACGCCGCAAGAGACAGGGGACGACGAGCGAGCGAGGAAGAGGAGCTGAAAAGCGAGGAAAGAAAGAGAAAAGAGTTGGAAGAGAAAAGACTTTGTGTAAAATTAAAAGATTGTAAACCTGGCAAAGCCGTCTGGCGTTCAGTCTGTCGGTCCTGAAAGAACCCCACGGCACAAGACGTGTCACAAACGCTAACGTTAATTAGTTGTGCAAATACCTTTTACAACATTAACAGTTACATATACTATGTACAAACCAACAATTAACTTTCACTTTAATCATACTATCATTGTTGTGTTATTAAGCAAAATAAGCAATACTTTTACTTTTGTTGAAATGTTTACACTGTACACTTTTTTGTATTGGATGTTTAGCTTTATTTTTGCACATTTTAGCAAATAAGCAATACTTTTACTTTTGTTGAAATGTTTACACTTGTTACAGAATATTTCTGTTTTGCACTTTTTTGTATTGGATGTTTATCTTTATTTTTGCACATTTTAAAGCAAAATAAGCAATACTTTTACTTTTGAAATGCTTATACTATTCCAGAATATTAAGATTTGCACTGGATGTTTACTTTTATATTTGCACATTAAAAAGCAAATAAGCTACTTTTAATTTTGTTAAATGTTAAAAGTTTTAAATGTTTACATTGTTACAGAATATTTTGTCATGTTGTTGTCAATGTTGACTGAGTGGCCATACTTTTTTTTTTGTAAATAAAAGCCATGCCTTTTGAAAAAACTGGCCTACATTTATTTTTTCCTCTTCATTTTAAATTTAAAAAAAAATCGGTAAAAGGAAAAATAATCTATAGATTAATCGAAAAAATAATCTATAGATTAACCGATTAATCGAAAAAATAATCTATAATCGATAGAAAAATAATCGTTAGCTGCAGCCCTAATTTTGGCCAAAGGGGGCGCATTTCAATTTCTTACACACACTTGTTATTTCATATGTTGACCAGAGGGGGAGCACTTTTAAAGTAAAGTAAAAAAAATAATGATCCTGTTACTACTTGGTATCGGACCCATACCTAAAAGTGTGGTATCATCCAAAACTAATGTAAAGCATCAAAGAAGAGAAGAATAAGTGATTATTACATTTGAACAGAAGTGTAGATAGAACATGTTAAAACAGAAAATAAGCAGATATTAACAGTAAAAATAATCCATTTTTACAGTTTGTCCCTCATAATGTGTACAAAATAATAGGTGTATAAATGACAAAATAAGTCACCTTTCAAGTTGTATTTGAGCCTCGCAAATCAGTTTCAACAGTAGTTTAAAGGCCTACTGAAATGCGATTTTCTTATTTAAACGGGGCTAGCAGGTCCATTCTATGTGTCATACTTGATCATTTCGCGATATTGCCATATTTTTGCTGAAAGGATTTAGTAGAGAACATCGACGATAAAGTTGGCAACTTTTGGTCGCTGATAAAAAAAGCCTTGCCTGTACCGGAAGTAGCAGACGAGTAGCGTGACGTCACAGGTTGTGGAGCTCCTCACATCTGCACATTGTTTACAATCATGGCCACCAGCAGCGAGAGCGATTCGGACCGAGAAAGCGACGATTTCCCCATTAATTTGAGCAAGGATGAAAGATTTGTGGATGAGGAAAGTGAGAGTGAAGGGAAGATGCTGTGAGAGGCGGGTGGGACCTGATATTCAGCTGGGAATGACTAAAACAGTAAATAAACACAAGACATATATATACTCTATTAGCCACAACACAACCAGGCTTATATTTAATATGCCACAAATTAATCCCGCATAACAAACACCTCCCCCCCCCCCCGTCCATATAACCCGCCAATACAACTCAAACACCTGCACAACACACTCAATCCCACAGCCCAAAGTACCGTTCACCTCCCCAAAGTTCATACAGCACATATATTTCCCCAAAGTCCCCAAAGTTACGTACGTGACATGCACATAGCGGCACGCACGTACGGGAAAGCGATCAAATGTTTGTAAGCCGCAGCTGCATGCGTACTCACTAGAGATGCGCGGATAGGCAATTTATTTCATCCGCAACTGCGTCAGAAAGTCGTCAACCATCCGCCATCCACCCGATGTAACGTTTGATCAGAACTGCACCCGCCCGCCATCCGCCCGCCATCCGCCCGCACCCGCCCGAAGTTTTATTTACGGAGGCAATAATTGAGCATGGATTTCCAATCGCACTGGCTGATCACATGGGACAGTTAAATGTTTGTAATGCAACCTTTAAAAATCATTACGCGGTGATCGCGGTCCCAAAAATAAACTTTTCTTGCATGATAATGTCCAGAAAAATTCGCTTTATATTACTATAGAGTCCTTTTAACGAATGAGTTTGATGGTTTATCACAAACCTTAAATGAAAGAAGTCCTTTGTTCTCCTGCACCATATGCGCTTTGGCCTTGCTTCGTGTTTGGTGCGCAATCCTGTCGGCTGTATTTCACAGCACGACATACTGTTAAAAGTGTTTATACTATTTATGCTTTCAAGTCCAAGTTGAAGAAATCTTGTTAAATGTTGACAGCATAACTACCAAAATACAGAAGTATGTCCTTAATATTTTTGCAGAGCTATTTCTGTTGAAAAGTTCAAATGATTACATTAGAGATGTGATGTGCCACTTTTCAAGTGTCTGATGGCTTCAATTCATTTTCATTAATTTTTCATATTTTGAATTCTTTTGAAAGGCTTACAAAAAAACTACATTTGAATTGTAATTCCATGCTATTGACAGGACTATTAATTTTAATGAAGTTAGCTTACCATGTTTACAGTATGATAATTGTGATAGAAATGTGAATTTTAGGCACAGAATATTTTTTACAATTGAACAAGGCAGTAGATTATACAAGCTTGGACAGAAAGTTAATAATGACACCAATTTTTTTTTTTATGGAATTGTTTAGTACTGTTTTACCATTTGTTTACTGTAAAAAGTGTTTATACTTTCAATTAACAAATTGAAGTCTTGTGAAAGGTTGACAGGATAACTGGCATTAACTGTCAAAATAATTTCAAACTATTGAAGTTAGCTTACAGAATAAACATGTCAATCAACCCATATGATTTTTGCTGTAATATTTTTGTTTTGAAAAGTCACTGTGACTGATAGAAAAGTGATGGTTATAGCAACATTTTAACCTGTCTGAATGCTAATAATTGTCGGGGGGCGAAGCCCTGAACCCTCCACCAGGACTTTGTCCTGGACCTACCGGGGCCTGCGGCCCTTGGACCCTGGCTACTAGGTTTTTCTGATTTCAAAAGTTGGCAGGTATGGTGAGGTTATAAAGCTTTTGCCTGTTAAAGAAAGGAGACTGATCCAATGCAGCACAGACTTTCGCGTGCCACGCTGTCACGACCCAGACGCACACCAGTGCGCAATCATATGGGAGCCGCGCTGAGCGCACCTCCAAGCGCGTCTCGCTGCCGGCGACGGCCAGGTATGGGCCCACGCTCCAGCGCCATCCATTTTCAGGGCTAGTTGATTCGGCAGGTGGGTTGTTACACACTCCTTAGCTGGTTCCGACTTCCATGGCCACCGTCCTGCTCTCTATATCAACCAGGGTGAGCCCCACCCCTTTCGTGAGAGCACTGCGCGCGGAGTGACCCCTGTTACGCGCCCCCGGCAACAGGGGTGGCGGGCAGGTAAGCTGCGCGGGCGGAGCGCGCGGAGTGACCCCTCTTACGAGCCCCCGGCCACGGGGGTGGCGGGCAGGTAAGCTGCTTACCTGCTGCGCGTGACGCCGGCCGCGGCGAAGGCGGACGAGGCGGGGTGTCGGTGCGGTGGGCGCGGTGGTGACCCTGGACGTGCGTCGGGCCCTTCTCGCGGATCACCTCAGCTACGGCTCCCGGTGGGGCCCTCTCGGGGGAGGGGGCCTCGGTCCCGGACCCCGGCGAGGCGTCCCTTCTCCGCTCCGTAAAAGTGTCCATCTCTTTTCTTTTTTCTTCTTCTGTTGTGGCATATGCTGCAGGTGCCTGCTCGTTTTTCGTATGTGGGTAACAACATTTAACTA